>NC_051156.1:70630547-70678186 GCF_013339745.2 Dermacentor silvarum
GTTGTGAAGGTGGTTGGACAACGAAGCTGTAAACGACACCCACAACGATTACCCATTGTGAAGTCACTTTAATTTACACACGTGGCTCTACAAAGAGTGAATCCACAGACAAATGAAATGTACTTAACCACACCCTTTATTACTTCAAAACGACATTATATTCACGCTGTTCTTCTGGCGTCTTTACTTCCTATGGTAGCCTGGAATGAACTGAATCAGTTGCTAGACCGTGGTGACGTCACTACGTGATTTCTATGCTGTTGGGTACTTTTCCACTCCGAGTAGCTTACGTAACCGTAATCTTTACCGGGAAACACGCGGGAGAAGGAACGTGCTTCGCATTATTCGCAGACGTCATTAGCATACAATAGGCGGTTTGCACTTCACACGGGGGTTTTGAATGACGTCAACCCCTTTCGAAGCAGCTGCAAACCAAATCTTTAGCAGAACGCGTCGGAGGGTGTTCCCATTGTTCACACGCGCCTTATCATCCATCATGTGGTTTTGATGCTTGTCTTGGGGTTTTTCTTTTGAAAACGAGTGCGATATAACCAGTATACACCAGCTGTATGCTGTGAAACCATCATCGTTTTTTTCTTTAAATCCCCCAGCAATTTGGCCATTATGAACGCCTTTCTTATTGTTTTAGTTTTATTGCGATAGCAATATCATCATCATCATCATCAGCCTATATTTATGTCCACTGCAGGACGAAGGCCTCTCCCTGCGATCTCCAATTACCCCTGTCTTGCGCTTGCGTATTCCAACTTGCGCCTGCGAATTTCCTAACCTCATCATCCCACCTGACTTTCTGCCGTCCTCGACTGCGCTTGCCTTCTCTTGGTATCCATTCTGTAACCCTAATGGTCCACCGGTTATCCATCCTACGCATTACATGGCCTGCCCAGCTCCATTTCTTCCGCTTAATGTCAACTAGAATATCGTCTACCCCCGTTTGTTCTCTGATCCACACCGCTCTCTTCCTGTCTCTTAACGTTACTCCTAAGATTTTTCGTTCCATTGCTCTTTGTGCGGTCCTTAACTTGTTCTCGAGCTTCTTTGTTAACCTCCAAGTTTCTGCCCCGTATGTTAGCACCGGTAGAATGCAATGATTGTACATTTTCTTTTCAACGACAGTGGTAAGCTCCCAGTCAGGATTTGGCAATGCCTGCCGTATGCACTCCAACCCAATTTTATTCTTCTGTAAATTTCTTTCTCATGATCAGGCTCCCCTGTGAGTAATTGACCTAGATAAACATATTCCTTTACAGACTCTAGAGGCTGACTGGCGATCCTGAATTCTTGTTCCCTTGCCAGGCTATTGAACATTATCTTTGTCTTCTGCATATTCATCTTCAACCCAATTCTTGCACTTTCTCGATGAAGGTCCTCAATCATTTGTTGTAATTCCTCTCCATTGTTGCTCAATAGGACAATGTCATCTGCAAACCGAAGGTTGCTGAGATATTCGCCATCGATCCTCACTCCTAATCCTTCCCAGTCTAAGGGCTTGAATACTTCTTCTAAGCATGCAGTGAATAGCATTGGGGAGATTGTGTCTCCTTGCCTGACCCCTTTCTTGATAGATATCTTTCTACTTTTCTTGTGCAGAACCAAGGTAGCTGTGGAATCCTTGTAGATATTTGCCAAGACATTCACGTATCCCTCCTCCACTCCTTGATTACGCAATGCCTCTATGACTGCTGATATCTCTACTGAATCGAATGCCTTTTCATAATCTATGAAAGCCATATATAGAGGTTGATTGTACTCCGCAGATTTCCCTTCCTGAAGCCAGCCTGTTCTCTTGGTTGACTGAAGTCAAGTGTTGTCCTGATTCTATTGGAAATTATCTTGGTGAATATTTTATACAATACTGAAAGCAAGCTAATGGGTCTGTAATTCTTCAATTCTTTAACGTCTCCCTTCTTATGTATTAGTATAATGTTGGCGTTCTTCCAGCACTCTGGTACACTTGAAGTTGTGAGGCATTGCGTATAAAGGGCCGCAAGCTTTTCAAGCATGATATCTCCTCCATCTTTGATTAAATCTACTGTTATTCCATCTTCTCCAGGCGCTTTCCCCCTGGTCATGTCTTTCAAGGCCCTTCTAACTTCATCGCTAGTTATAGAAGGAGCTTCCGTATCCGGTTCATCACTATTTCGAATGGAAGTAGCTTGACTGTTTTGGCTACTGTACAGATCAGTATAGAATTCTTCTGCTGCTTTTACTATGTCATCGAAATTGCTGATGATACTACCATGCTTATCTTTCAGTGCATACATCTTGCCTTGTCCTATGCCTAGTTTTCTTCTTACTGATTTCATGCTGCGTCCATATTTTACGGCTTCCTCAATTTTTCCCACGTTATAATTTCGAATATCCCTTACTTTCTTCTTGTTGATCAGTTTTGACAGTTCAGCGAATTCTATCTCATCTCTTGAGTTGGACACTTTCATGTTTTGTCGTTTCTTTATTAGGTCCTTTGTTTCTTGGGAGAGCTTCCCTAGAGGTTGCTTTGGTGCCTTACCTCCCACTTCAATTGCTGCTTCTGAGATCAGCCTATTTACGGTTTCATTCATTAGCTCTATGTTATCTTCATCTTCCTGTTCTAAAGCTGCATATTTGTTTGCGAGCACCAGCCTGAATTGGTCTGCTTATACCCTTACTGCCTCTAGGTTGGCCTGTTTCCTCTTGACTAATTTCACTCTCTCTCTCTTCAAATTGAGAGAAATCCTAGACCTCACTAACCTATGGTCACTGCACTTAACCTTACCTAACACTTCTACATCTTGCACTATGCTTGGATCGGCAGAGAGTATGAAATCTATTTCATTCCTTGTTTCTCCATTAGGGCTTTTCCAGGTCCACTTCCTGTTGCTGCGCTTCCTGAAGAAGGTATTCATTATTCGGAGCCTATTCCTTTCCGCGAATTCTACTAACATCTCTCCTCTTGCATTCCTAAAATCGATGCCGTAGTTGCCAATGGCTTGCTCACCAACTTGCTTTTTCCCCACTTTTGCATTGAAGTCGCCCATGACTAAAGTATACTGAGTTTGCACCTTTCTCATTGCTAGTTCAACATCTTCATAAAACTGTTCTATTTCTTAATCATCGTGACTAGAGGTTGGGGCATAGGCTTGTACTACCTTCATTTTGTACCTCCTATTCAGCTTTATTACGACGACTGCTACCCTTTCATTAATGCTGTAGAATTCATCAATGTTGCCCGCTACGTTGGTATGCACTAGAAATCCTACCCCGGATTCTTTCTTATCTGGAAGACCTCTGTAGCAGAGGACGGGGCCGTTAGTCAGTACTGTGTAAGCCTCGCCAGTTCTTCTAACCTCACTAAGGTCAATAATATCCCGGGAAATGCCTGATAATTCTTCAAATAGTCCTGCTAAGCTAGCCTCACTCGAGAGGGTGCGCGTGTTGAACGTTGCCAGGTTCAGTTTCCATTGGCGGCCTGCCTTGACCCAGAGATTCTTAGCACCCTCTGCCGCGTAGCAGGTCTGACCGCCGCCTTGGTCAGGTGCTCCGCAGCCACTGGGAACTGAGGGCCATGGGTTAATTGTCGGAGTCATGAGGGAGGTAGTGGCCGAATACTGCACCAGGGAGGCCAATTCCTGTTCTGGCGAGACAGTGACTTTGATGAAGCTTAGTGGGCCTGCCTAGTTTGGTTGCACCTGAACTAGTATAGCCCCACTAGCTCTCGGCAATATGTATTTTTTTTTCTTTGCCGGTGTCAGGCAGCACTCCATGCCTGAAAATGTAGTGGAATGGAGCAGGATTCGAACTTACGACCTTCAGATTTGAAGTCGGGTGTTCTACCTCTACTCCACGCTTCAAGGGGATTTCTGCCATCGCCGTCGTCGTCATCGTTGTCGACACCGTATTTCACTCTCCGTGAAAGCGCGCGGGGGACGTGCGCTTTCACGGAGAGCGAGCGAACGCTGCGGGGGGCCGTGGGGGTATGGGAAAGAGGAAGGGGGGAGGGGGCGACGCTGTGCAGCGGCACCAAATGCGTATCTCGCACCAAATGCGTATCTTGCAACCGGGCCCAAGGGGAACTGGCGATCCAATCACCCACGGGAAAGGAGGAAAGCGGGAACGCAGCGCAGGAGGGAGGGGGGGGCTTCTACTCTGCTACGGTAGCTACAAGAGCGTAGTTGTACTTTGCGCCGGCGCGGGATGTCGCAGCACCTATCTTGAAAGCAATCTCCACACGGCTCTGACCTCTGCATCCGCTGTGCTTTTGCCGCTCAGTTTCTGTTGAAGCTATATAGACCGCATGAACCTTCGCTTGCTGCGGCCGCCGCGCTTGCTCACGCCAGCGTTTTTACAGTTGTCTGCGGTCCTCGAGTGTGATTGATTTATGCATGCTTGCTTGTGCGCGCTGACACCACGCTTGTAAATTCAGTTAGTAAGCGAATGTGTCCAAGCTTATGCAGCCGATAAAACTACTATCCCTACTCCGTATAGCTCTCTCCTAGTTTGCTATCGCAATTGATGCTTCGCCTTTCGGGTGAAACTGCGACATTTTTTATTAGTTATTACAGTTACCACGAGTTAAGTCGTCGGATCGGTTTAAGTGGTGAATTAAATTTTATGCGCTAGTGTCAAAGAACCCATTGAGAGAAACGCAGCTACACTAACGAGAGACCTGGTGAGGTGCGAAGCATGCAGTGATGCACCGCTAATGGGCTCATACTGGGCACCTGGATCACTTTTCGAAGAATGTGCGCTTTGAACGAATTCTTATAGTTTTTCACCCCCTGAATACGAAAATGATAGTTTAAGACGCCAGAAGTCACCGCAAGTGGCTTTAATTTAGCAAACACAAGCCGCGGCGTCTGCGTGAGACGCCGCGGGTCGTTTAACTGGCTCTGATGGCGAAACGATCGTGACGTTATGTAATATATCCGCGAGGAGCGTGATTCGAATAAAGCGCGCACGTGACCCCTGTATTGACATCATCCTCGCGCCCGGTCTTTCGCAGCTACACTCAGCGTGCGAAGGGGGCGGGGTTTCAAAGAAAATTTAAAGCGCGATTGCGGCGCTGCTACGTGCATAATAGAGAAAATAACTGCTGGAGTTGAGTTATACTGTGTCAGTCATGCAAACCTCCGTAAATCTTCGAATTCTAAAACATCTTCAGCTTCCCCTTAAGCAGTGGCTGATAATTTCGTAAACGCGGCCTCTTCATTACGACGACAGGAGAGAAGTGAAATTCTGCGCTGGAATGATGAGTGGCAAGGCAGCCAGCTGTGGAAGATGACACGACGACGAACGAGGGAGCGCTCGGCACGCGCGCGTGCCGAGTGGGAGCACGAGCCGCTTGCTTACCGTGACGTTTCTTGCTTACGCCGACACAAAAATTCCTGCGTTCTCCCGCGTTCGTCGCTGTCGTTTGCTTCCACAGCTTGCTGCGTTGCCGCTAATCATTCCAGCGTAGCATTTCAATTCTCTTCTGTTCTCATAATGGAGAGGGTGCGTCTGTATGAGCCATTCATTTCCTTACGTAACGGACAGATTTTAGCTAATTACGACTGGTCATCTGTGTTAGAAAAACAAGATGCGAGCGACGCATACAATATTTTCATCGATAGCTTTATAAGAATTTACCACAAGCATTTTCCTTATAAAGTTATAAAATCTCCAAGGAAAGCTAGAAAACCATGGATCACTAAACGACATTTGAAGATGATTAAAGAAAAGCATCGCAAGTACCATTCATATTTACGGACACGTTCTGAGATCGCATTAAAACAATTTAAAATTTATAGGAATCGGTTGAATGCTGAGCTCAAGCAAGCGAAAAATACATAATATCAAAGTATTTTTGCGGATGTCAGTCGACAGCAGCCGGATGTAACATGGAAAATAATAAATACTTTACTGGGTCTAAAGAACAAAACCAGTGTCACGAATACAATAATACACAACGGTTCCATACTCAGCGGTAAATCAATTGCAGATTTTTAACGAGAACTTTGTTAACATCCCCCTTGCACACGGCAATCCCACAGATATACCCCCTACCACCAAAGGTATAATTAACACTGTTCAGCAAACCATTTTTATGCACCCCACTGATGCATATGAAGTTTACAGTACCTTCGCAAGCTTAAAAAATAGTAAGGCAGTCGATATTGAAAATCTACAGGTAAAGCCCATAAAATACTGTTTGTGTTACATTTCTGATTTACTGGCACATATATTCAATCTAGTGTTGCAATCGGGAAGCTTCCCAGAACGGATGAAATGTGCCAGGGTTTCAGCAATATTTAAAGGTGATGATCAGAATGTACCGAGTAACTACAGGCCAATATCTGTATTGCCTGTTTTTTCAAAGGGTCTCGAAAAAAATTTATTCTCTCGTATGACAAAAATTTCTCAACAAGTATGACGTTTTAGCAAATGCACAGTTCAGCTTCAGAAAGGGTAGATCAACAGAAAGAGCTCTACTTACACTAAAGAAATACATCCTACAAAACATAGAAAAGAACATGTTTACGCTTACCCTATTCGTGGATTTTAGCAAGGCGTTTGACTGCCTTGATCATTCTACATTACAAAGCAAATTGCCGTCTTATGGTATACATGGCAATTATTTGAATTTATTACAATCATATCTCACTAAACGCCTACAGTGCACATGTATAAATGGCGAAACCGCTACCCTCTTGCACAATAAATTTGGGGTACCGCAAGCGAGTGTGCTGGGACCACTTTTGTTTAACATCTATATTAATGATATCGCTAGATTTAGACAGAAGGGCACAATTCATTACATATGCAGACGACAGCACCATTTTAATGGATAGAGCTGATATAAACCTGTTATCATCACAATGTAACGATCTACGAAAGAAGCTATCTATATGGTCTAAGGAAAATCAACTTAACATTAATGCAACAAAGACAAAGGTTATGATATTTCATGCGAAAAACAAAAATGCAACATTGAACCATAACACAATTTTTGAGGATCGAGAAATACGGATTGTTGACAATTACAAAATTCTTGGTGTTTATTTCACATCTACTTTAACTTGGGATACACATGTAAGCTATCTATGTAAAAAACTATCCTCTGTGACAGGAGCACTATGCCGTTGACGCGGCATGCTGCCAGCCTCCGCCAAACTACAGATATGTTACACCCTTTTCAATTCACTCCTAAACTACTGTGCATTGGTCTGGTGTACGACAACTAAAGTCAATATAAACAGACTTTTTATAATACAGAAAACAATTATTCGTCACATCGGAAACCTGGAACCTTTGTCTACGACTAGAGATGCATATAAATTGTTTAATATTGTCAGAGTAGATCACCTTTACACCTACCGTTTAATATATATGATGCAATTTTCTCACACATTAGTAAAGAACTTCATTGAACGTCTAGAATGCTTAGAACACCGCCAGCCTAAGCTAAATACAAGGAATTCTAACAAATGGGTTACTCCACATTTCCGTACATACTGCTACAAACACCAATCGCTAGCCTGCAACTTACCGTTTATTCTCAACAAATATGTAGATATTGCAGGTTACAGTAGGAAGCAACTCAGACAATATTTGGTCCAGTTGTGATATTTTGTTTCAATTATAATAATTTGTTTCCGTTGTCTCTTTTCCGTTCCATGCGCTTTTCGTTTTTTTAAGTAAAATCTTTTTTTCTTAGTGTCCAAATATTTTTTTTGCAGAAACGCATGTTTTTCTGTTCTGCATATATCCATTTTCTGTCATTACTACGGTGCACTATGACATAGTTACTTATAATGCAGTCATGAGTTTTATCTTTTTCCTCACACATATATGTATACATCTACTACAGTGTTTTGATCATGTGCCAACTTGATGTGGCCATGTAAGGTCTTTTGGGCCCCGTCAAGCTACTATCCTAGCTTTTAGCCCAAAATGACCATCCAGTTTCTGTTCCTTTTACTGGAAAATAAAGATTGATTTGAAAACAAAGGTAACAAAGTGTGAGAAAGAAGCGTCTCAAGTTCCTCGTTTATTTGGTTGTAGTCACCTTTGTTATGGTCACGGATAGTTTTCTCAGTGACGCTTGTAAGCTGCAAGGGGTCATCAAGAGCAAGTTGAAGTAACTCATGGTCACTAAAGCCTTCTATGTAAGTCACTTCCCCAAATGTTTTAGGGGCGCTATTAAGAACTAAGTCTAAAATGTTAGTACCGTGGGTGGGTTGGGTAATCATTTAGAATAAATATAATCAAAGTTAAAAAAAAAACTTGTCGCAGTTTCACCTGAAAGGTGAAGCATCAATTGCGATAGCAAATTTGTAGAGAGATATACGGAGTAATGATATTAGCTTTATCAGCTGTATAAACTTGGACATGCAGCAGCACCGGCAACGCGCCGAACTGTTGTCGACGCCGTCGGCATTTTGCCCGCGTTCGCTCAAAATGCGTGCGGCGTTGGTGACTGTTGCCGGAGCCTCTGATATAAATAGGCACTTGGTGCCGCAGCTAAACGTCGCCTCCCTTCCCTCCCCCCACGGCCTCTCGCACATCGGAAGAAGGCGCGTTTGCTCTACATATATGGTGATTGTAAAGGAGGAAAGAGACGCCTACTTCTGCAGCCCTTAAGGAAGCACGGCGCAGAACGCGCGTTTGTTCTCCGCCGTGCGTTCACTCCCCGTGAAAGAGCGCGTCCCTCGCGCCCTTTCACTCGCACATACAGCGTTCGGCGGCGCGCGGCCTTGGCGCTGAGCCGTGCTCCCTCAAGGGCTGCAGAAGATAGCGCCAACCTTTCCCTTTCCCTCAAGAACCACTTACCACCGCGCGGCCACGATTTCATCTCCATTGACGTCATACGGAACCTCACGGCGACGGCGACGCCGACGGCAGAAATCTGCTTTTGAGTGTCCATATAATTGCTATCGCAATAATAAATTCTGTTGACGACCGACAAGATGATCGTTTATTCTAATCAATCATGGGAAAATTGAAGTCTCCAAGGACATAAGTGATATTGGCCTGACAGGTGTTAATTGCTTTTGTAATGCTAGTGCGCAGTTCAAAAAGAAAGCACTGATTCGAATGGGGGGTAGGGGGGGGGGCGATAAGAGCATCCAATTAACACTTTGTGTTTACGGGTTAGGCATTCTGCCCATACAATTTCTATACAGGAATTGGTGTTTATAACATGCGATTTAATTGTTGTTTTGATGCCCAAGAACACGCCACCACCTTTTTTTCCACTGTGGTCACACCTGTATATGTTAAAAGAATTATCACGGGGGAAGGTTACATTACCTGCTATTTCGGGATGTAGCGACGTTTCAGTGAGAATAACAGTATGAGAAATGCAGTCGTCAAGAAATGAGACACCATCGTCGCGCTTAGGCAGCAGGCTTGGAACGTTTGTGAATGATAGTGATAATGATGGCGCGTTTGTCCTTTGATAGTTTGGATTGCGCTGTGTGCTTTGTAGCTATCTGCTACAAAGGACTACAATTTTACGGGGTTTTTTTGTCACAAAAATAAATTGCATCCTCAACGCGCAGTTTGTCAGTAGAAAGGCGAAAACGCTTGGCTTTTTTCTCAGCAAATGCAATCAACTGCCTTCTTGCCTCCGGTGTAGTTGGCGAAAAATCTTCGCGGATAGAGAAGCTAGACCCTGTCGCGCAGAAGACAGAATGCTTCCTTTGTCTTTGAAACAAAGTCATTTTAGCTATAGCCCAGTCAGCAAAACGAAGCTGGCTCCAGCACGGCGTTATCATGGCAAACATCGGCACAAATATAGGCACGAAGGCGGCAGCGCTACTCGCGCCAGCAGTGCCCCAGTGTAGGCACGCCACCAGAAGGCCTATTTCGGCCATCGAGTGGCAGCGCCAATACAGGCAGAGATAGCCGGCTCTGCCGTCCATGGCCATTCTAGTGTCCCACCTTGCCTAATGGCAGCGCCGATATTGGTCAAAAGCATGCTCTGCCGCGTTTAGCGAATTTATCGCCCCGCATTCACCACAGGCATAGCCATAATGGCAGGTTGCGGTGTATGTAGGCGATGCCATTATTCCCTACGATTTTAAATCGTGCCAATTTTGCCCGGTAGTGTGATGGAACCTACCATGATCTACTATAAAATCACCAAACAATGATACATAGTTTCTTTATGGGTCTTAAAATAGATTGATACAGATTGTTGCTCGAATTGCCAGACCTGCGGGCGACCTACGAAAGCTGTGTTTCTGACGGCACAGGGGGTTGAGGCTGCGCTCGCCGAAGGGGCACTTAGAAGATGCTAAACGGTTTGAGCCACTTCGCTGTAACGCCACATTCTGCCATTAACACAGTCGACAGCGCCTTCTTCTTTATGGAATTTTACGTGCCAAAAGCAGGTCTACTTATGAGACGCCGTAGTGGAGGGATCCGCTTTAATTTTGACCACCTGGGGTTATTTACCGTGCACTACAACGCAAGCACACGGGCGTTCTTGCATTTCGCCTCCATCAAAATACGGCCGCCGCGGCCGGGATACGATCCCGCGACCTCGTGCTCAGTCAACGGCGCCTGGTGCCCACATTTTGGTGAAGTCTTGTGCTTGATGGATGTCGACCGGCTGCTTCTCACAGCCAGTATGTACATATAATACATATACATACACTATTCTAACACTGCCAGAAGTGAAGAATACATACAAGGAAAACAAAACTAAGAAATTAAATACATAGCGCCTGTTGTCATCCTGCATATCAGCATGTTAAAAAGGCTCTCTTGTTTTTCTTCCCATGCAGGCTATCCGGCAGATGAACTGCATGACCGATGATGGCGTTCATTATATTGAAGGCAAATCCCACAGGCATGATCCCTTCATTCGTAAACGTTCTTTACACTGAAAAAAAAAACAGAAATACGCAAAAATGAAGTAGAAAACGCAGCTGCACCAAAATATGCGCTTTTTGCTCTAACTAGCCAATTACGGTGAATTATGCTTGGCCTCCATCACAAGACTTCTCGTAAGTGCTTGTGGGTAGCTGTAATCAGCCTTTTGCAATGCATCAGCTTTCAGAACAGAGATATCAAAGAAAGGGCGAATTATTTTATGAACACCCAAGCTACAAAACAACAGATTTTAGTGATGCACGAAGTTCTGAACACCAGTCAGCTGGCAGAATGTAATTCCTGAGTAAGGAATTGCTTTCAGGGATTCAGGATAATTTCAGGGATTCCTGAGTAAGGAATTGCGGCAATCCAAATTTGGTCTTCTTGAGCGCGGTGGCTCAGTCAGCTAAGGCGTTGCGCTGCTGAGCATGAGATCGCGAGATCGAATCCCGGCTTCGGCGGCCACATTTCGATGGAGGTGAAATGCAAAAACGCCCGGGTTCTTGCGTTGTAGGGCACGTTAAAGAAACCGAGCAGGTCAAAATTTGTCCGGAGCCCTCCACTACGGCGTGCTTCATAATCAGAACTGGTTTTGGCACGTAAAACCCCAAAAGAAAAGGTGACCCAGCCAAAATGTTCCTTGCTGCGTGTTTTCGAACAGATAGTGCGTTTCAGCTGAGGCTGACGCACCACCTACGAACAAATAAACTTGGAGTACACTTACTTTAAGAGCTGAACGTAATTGGACGCCGCTGACGCCGACGTCGACACCGTATTTTCTGCGACAAAGGGTCCGATCAAAATTTAGAAAGGCTCGGTTTTCAACATTCTCCTCAATGTTGCCTAGAACCAAAGTACAATGAAACACCACCAGGATTTGAGGGCGCTTAAGCTTCGCCTTTAGGAGTAGAACACGACAGCATTCAAATATCCCTGGCTGCTTATCAGGATTTTTTCTCGTATATTCCAATTAACACCCGACGCTATCTTGTCTCTAAGTTGTGTTTAAGTCGTACTTTACGGTTTTAACACAGAAGCAGTTGAAGCAAACGATAATTTGTGGTTTGTGGTGCGTATCAATAAACTATCAAGAAATAAAAGAAAATAAACGTTCTTGCCGCGGTGGGATTCGAACCCGCGCGCCCACGGTCCCAAGGCGAGCGTCGTAACCCCAAGGCTATAAAGCCACTTTTTTTCTTTCATGGTATTTATTACGAATATAAAACGTACATGTATAAGGTATTTTATAGCGGCCAAAACAGTCATAGCGGCGCTTACAAGCACAAAACAAACACTTCACAGCACAATTATCACCATAAACAGTTCTAGTACTAAAAAGGGGTCAAAAGGATACACTTACACTGCATCAGCAATAGATACCAGTCAGGTTGGGAGTCTCTCTCATCATAAAAGTCTTTCAGTTGTGAAATCATCCGAATGAAATGTCACTTCGAAGATACAATTGGTTCTGCATTCCAATCTAGCATGCGAGTTTTCTATAAACTGTTCAACGCCATAAGTAGGAGCATGTCAAAAGGCACATCTTAACATTTAGTTGGTATCAGATATCGTATCGTATGAGAATTTATATCAAGATCCTTTTTAAAGTCCTTTGGAGAACGTCGCAAAACAATATGGCGTCATTGCAATCAATACAGCAGTGTTCTATAGTTTCCGGTACATTACAGAGACAACAGTTAATCGAAGATACAAAGATGCCTTTCCTATTTAACCAGGTTTTAACAGGCAACGTTTCAGTGTGCACTTTGAAGAAGGTTTTGGCAGAATATCCTAGTCTTTCGCAGAGCTAAAGCGTGCAATTTATTTTTGGCAACAAAACTTTTCTATGTGCTGCAAATAATTCATTGTTCCAGGGTTTACATAAAGCAGTTTCACCGAATATTTGCAACCTTATTTGGCCATCATCTTGTGAGCCAATGAGGCGTGTTAATATTTTCAGACCAGTTAGTGCAGATTGTATTGGCCTGGTTCAGCTTTATGTTAGAGAATGAGTGTCTCGTTTCATCTTTTTTCGAGACTGTTCTCATCCATTACTTCGGGCGTTCTTGCAAGTTAATCTCGTCAACGTTTTACCAAATTTAGTAATTTCACAAATTTTGCTTCACGTCCATATTTTCAGGGATTCATGCATGAAGTGTGCCTCTCAGTTCGTTTTCTGGCAGTGAGATTCTCAAACGAGTACTTATTCTCTATCTCAAGTAAACGTCAGTGTAAAGATCTAATTGATATGCTTTTTAAACCTCCATTATACCGATCGCTGTACAACGGCTTACCTGGAGATGACGTGCTTGCACCAATCTGCAAAATGCCTATTCCTCCACACTCCTAGTCTATAAAGGCACGCTTGCAGAACATGCATTTGTGGTTGTTGTTGTTGTTGGCTCAAAACATGACTCGTACCCACGAGGGGGATTGGCCACACTGGATAAAATTAAACATACACCTAACAACAAACAAAGGGGTAAAGGTGAACAATCAAAATTAAGATTTTGGCAACTCCTTAACACAGATTTTCAGACATCCTATACATAAACTAACTAAATAAAAAAATTAAGAGAAAACTAACTGTTTGTGCGAACCATATGATTGCGTTCGAGCGTCCACGTCTTCATCCGCAGCTGGCGCGTTCACACGCTCGTGCTCTGCGAGGTGAAGAAGAGGTTTTTCGAGCTTTGAGAGCAGAGAGAGAGAAAGAAAAATAGAGCGAGAGAGAGAGACACATTCACGGAGCGGGTCTGCTGCAACGCGTCGTCGGAATTGCAACGCGGTGGAACGCGGTGTCGGTGTTGCAAGCTACGCTAAGCAACGCGCAGCGACGGCCGTAAGTCTGAGACGCGCGAAATTATCATCATCATGAGTAATAAGATGAAAAGTTCGCGCTGCACTTCCCGGAAATGCTGGGCTACGATCGCCCAGCTTCGCTGTTTCAAGTGTTGCGCGGCTGAGTGCAAGGTTAAGCGTTTTTTTTTTTTCTGTCCCTTTTACTTTGAGAAATTCAATTTTTGTTCACTAACGCGTTGAGCCATGCGGTCAGGACCTTTGTGGTTGGGGTGGTTCGGGATAATGTGGTTCGGTAGGATGATTTCCGCCAGACGCCTATGCTTAACGCTGACGCCGAAGCCGACATCGACGCCCAATTTTCTGCGACACGGAACTCTTAACGCTATCACGTTAAAAATGTAGCGGTGTTATAGCCGCCGTGGTCGTAAGCGTGCGTGCATTATGTCTGTAAAAAAAGGATACACACACTAGGCAATGCGCTTATTTTAAACAATAAGCTGTTGTCTTACAACTGTATTATAAGGCCTACACTAGAATAGGCGACAACTGTTTGGGACCCGTACACGAAACGCAACACCGATGCATTAGAAAAAATTCAGCGAAAAGCTGTACGCTTTATATATTCTAAATACCGTCCAACTGACTCTCCCTCAAACTTAATGAAAATGAATAATATACAAACACTAAAATTTCGAAGGAAAATTCAAAGGCTTAAGTTCCCCTATCTGCTTCAGAATAATCAGCTATCTCTTAATCCGCAACGATACATACAACCGCTAGCTTGCAGGGCGATTGACAAGGCACCAGCATGCCAAGTCATTAACTCCATATTTTGACAGGACCAACACCTTTAAATATTCCTTGTTTCCTCGCACTATAACCGAGTGGAATAGCTTGCCCATATCGCTTCTTATTAACACTGAAAGCATTGAATATGTTGACAGCTGCACATGCGACAGTTGAAAAATGTTAGCTTCTTTTTTATCTTGTTTTGGTGCAGTGTTTCTGAAATTGTTATTTTTTTTTTCCTGCATTCGTTTCAGTTGTAATGAATTCTTGGTATTTTTGTTTTGCTACTCACGCACTCTTGCACTTCCTTGTTGTTGTTGTTTTTTCCCTGTACTTCTGCCCTCCTGCAAGGGCCCCTATGAAGCGAGCAGTATTTTCTAAATAAATAAATAAATAAATTAAATACTTGAGAATAAAAATAAGACAATTGTACACACCTTGCGATAATTTGGTTTGCTATACTCACGAGCTTATTTCGCAGTAAATGCAGCTTTCCCGACATTGCTATTTTGAGACGTTTCGCTAGTTCTTCATGTCTCACCCGATAGCGGAGTGGCAACAAGCTTGTAATCACGGAGGCCAAGCCGCTGGTACTGAACACGTGGCTGGGCGAGTTGATGCACGTTTCGCAAGCATGAAGTGGGCAACGACAGCTCAGAGGCAGAAACGCAGAATGTGTACGGGTTCCTTCTCCTCCGAGAGTCACCATGTTTTTTTTTTTTTGTTTTTTTTTTTGGCAGCGGCGAGTTTCGCGTAGGCAGCAGCAAATTTGACAGAGAGAGAGAGAGAGAGAGAGCGAGGGGTTTATTTGAGGAACGGTAGAGAGGTCGGCCTCAGCGATAGTTTGCTCTGGCCTGCTACTCCACACTGGGAAACGGGAGGGGGGGGGGGGAGAGAAAAAGAGCGATCAATTATGATGATAAAATAAGGAGGTCCATTACGTTGGGGTCATTCTAGAGTCGTGCGTCGAGTACAGTGGCTTAAAGGAAGGCCATAGTCGCTCCGTTGAACACAGCTGTGCTATTGGCGTCAGGCCAAGGACCTAATGCAATCGCGTCAGATATTGGTCATTTAGTAACTAGTTCAATAGTAGAAATAAGGCTCTGCCGTTCTCGCTCGTACGCTGGGCATGAGCAAAATATATGATCAAGTATTTCTGGCGCTTGGCAGTGATACCAGTTGGGACCAGTGTGCACTGCAGACGATGATATGCGTATAACGCCTCGTGACATGCTACACCAAGACGAATCCAGTGAATCATACTTGTTATACTCATGCGGAACTTCATTTCTGGGTCCCATTTGTGCAGTCGCTTGTGTCGTCGATCAGGATTGGTCTAGTACTCAAGTGTTGCGCATAACGCACCGAAGCGGGACATTCGTGTCTGTTCGTGAGGAGGCAATGCTTAATTCAAGCGCATTATTTACAGCTATATTACATTGAGCGTCTGCTTGTTCATTTCGTATCACCCCACATTGTGCAGGTATCCACCGAAAGGTGACATGGTGGCCGCCTTTTATCGCAATGTCGAGAAGCTCTGCGACTTCGAGAGCTAAAATATGACTGAAGACCTTGTCTCATAGCGCACTCAATGGCTTGAAGAGCGGGTTCGGCGTCGCAAAATAAAGTCCATTCACGCTTCTTTGAGTAGCAGCGCAGGCTTGGCTAATAGACAATGCATACCTTCGGTACTGCAGAGCGAGGAGACGGAGGAAAAGCTGTGAGAGCGAAACGCTATCTTGGTGTTTTGACGACACTTCGCGTGATCATACTGCGTGTTCCCATACTGTGCTGGCAGTAGTGAAGAACGACATGCACACGTTTTTTTTTCGTGATTTTTCATTTTCATTTATTTATTTATTATTTTTTGCAGAAGCTGCTTCGGATGAACGAGCAGTAGCGTTTGTGCTGACTCTGGTAAATATTATAGCTTAAATGTAAAGAATTACAAATGTGCCTGTAGAACAACTCAAAGTGCTCAATGAATGTTTCTTTTTTATTTTATTTTTTTTGCGCAGCTTATTCCAGGAGAACGGTAGAGCAAGACAACGTGTAGGCAAGGGGGTAGTCCGGCGCACAGCCTCAGTTATTAACGTGCCCCATGCATTTCTTGCTTCTAGCTGGATAAAACAACCTCCCGCCTCAGAAAAATAAAATGAATAGAAACGAAGCAGCGGAAGCCGTATCTAAGAAACCTTGCGACAAAACCTTGGGCGACGCCGTTATGCCGAAAAAGCGGGCACGAGCATCGCGTTCAAGTTCTCCATATTAATTTACATGTGCTAGTATAGTGTGCAAAGCCCGAAAGCTTCTACATTAAAAAGTGGCAGCTTTTTTTTTCGTAAACAGAAAAGCTTCAAACGCGGCTTTTTTGAAGAAGGGGGAATATGATTCCAGCATTTGCTCGTGCGTCCATGGTAGAAATGGTTATTACGGCATGTACCACTTTGAATTCGTGGCCGCTGTGCAAGAAGAAACATAGGTGGGAGGTAGAAGGAACTGTCCTTTAAGGAGCGGGAGTAATAAAATAAATCCTAATAAACAAAATTGGAGCACGCCGAAGTTGCGCATTTAAGAGCGGAACGAGATAGGGGGGGTGTTGTGTCGGGCTTCGTTCGCATCACATTTTTCTTTATGAGAAGGCTGCACTGCAGTACACAACGTAGGAAAGCCAGCTTACAAAGACCAAGCTTACACTGATGCCCTTAAAGTCGGCTTCACATTTAAACATAATTGCATTGCTGGGAATACACTTTACAGGAGCAATTTAAGCCGTCTTATATCAAAATGTGAAGGACCTAGGACCTTTTTTATTATTTTATTAATTGTTTGCTGTTGCCCTGAGGCGCGCGCGCGTCCAGAATTTAGAAAGGCTCGGTTTCAACATTCCCTTCAATGTTGCCTAGAACCAAAGTACAGCGAAACAACATCAGAATTCGAGGACGCTTAAGCTTCGCCTTTAAGAGTGGAACGCGATAGCATTCAAATATCCCTGGCTGATTATCAGAATTTTTTCTCGTATATTCAAATTACAATCCAATGCTATCACGTTTATACGTTGTGGTTAAGTCGTACTTTAGGATTTTTCTGACGGGTTTTGCTTTGAGAAATTCAATTTTTTTTTCACTAAAGTCTTGCGCCACGCGAAGGACCACGCGGAGGTCGGGGTGGTTCGGGATGATGTGGTTCGGCATGATTATTTCCACCAGACGCCGATGCTTAACACCAACGCCGACACCGACACAGACGCCGACGCCGGATTTTCTGCGACACTGGGGCCCTTAACTCTGTAACGTTAAAACTCAAATAAGATCACATATGCCGTGATTCGATACAAGGTAAACCAAGCGTTGATTTTATTTTTAAAAAACGCACTGGCTACACGTGAGAGCAAAATACCAAGCAGGCGGTTGGCATTGCTAATTAAAAACTCAACATACATATTTCAAAAATGTTCTGTGTGATGTGTATCGCGATATATCTATAAGAGGAAAAAGTTACTACAGGAGTGCCGTGGAGAGATAAAGCTTTATTGTGTACATGATGGGGTCTGGGGGCGGTGGGGGTTGGG
Source organism: Dermacentor silvarum (assembly GCF_013339745.2). NCBI lineage: Eukaryota > Metazoa > Arthropoda > Arachnida > Ixodida > Ixodidae > Dermacentor > Dermacentor silvarum. The sequence goes on from NC_051156.1 coordinate 70,648,570, forward strand.
AGACTAACCCCCAGGCCTCCCCTTCCTCAGACGGCGGCCAGCCCTTGCTTTCTGGCGGCGTCTTCGGCCATCCGGACGGCCCAGAGCTGCTCTTCTGGGTCCAAGCTGAGCAGCGAAGTCTCCCACTGCTCGGCCGTAGTTATGATGTGTGTAGTGTTAGTGCGGTGAGTGTTGGTGGGTGTAGCTTTCGGGCATGCCCAGATCTAGGTCAGCGCGGGCCTCGCAGGCTTTGCAGAGTGGGGAGTATGCATCGGGGTAAATTCGGTGGTATAGCACGGGGTTTGCGAAAGTTCGCGTCTGAAGTAGTCGCCAAGTGGTGGATTGTGATTTATTCAGTGTTTTGTGCTGGTGGGTAGCGTAATCGCTCTCTGCAGTAGTGGAGGAGGATTTCTCTGAATGTGACCATGCGGTCGCACGCGTGTCCGCGGTGCAGAACTAAGGGCTCATCAGGACCGGAAGACGCAGGACACGGATGATGCGCCTGGTGTGCTAGAGCTCGGGAGGCATCGTGGGCGGCTTCGTTTCCAGCCAGACCCGAATGACCAGGGGCCCAGATGATCTGTACGGGGCGTTGCCTTGAGGCGGGAGTGTTGGAGAGTATTTTCTGTGCTTGGCGTGCCATGAGTCCTCTTGTGTAGTTGCGAATGGCCGTTTTTGAATCGCTGATGATGTAGTGTGCATTGGTAGAGGCATAAGCCAAAGCGATGGCCGTTTCCTCTCCTTCTTCGGGTTGAGTGGCGAGTATTGATACGGCCGCGGCGAGGCGGCGACCGCCATGGCGTTCTGGTGGGGGTATTCCGCGGTGTCCACGTAGGCTATATCTGCGGCGTGGTCGTAGCGCTTTTGTAGATGTTTAGCTCTGTCTGCACGTCGCTCCTGATTGTGTTCTGGGTGCATATTACGACGTATGGGCGATATAACTAACTGAGCGTGAATGTTTGGAGGGACGGGTACTTTTGGTCCGAATTGGGTGGTGTAGGTTAGGCCTAGGTTGCGCAGAATGTGCCTGCCCGTGGTGGAGTTGGCGAGTCGTTCATATTGGTTTTACGCTGAGCTTCAATAAGCTCGTCTATTGTATTTTCAAGGCCGAGGGCATCCAGTTTCTCGTTAGATGTGGAAATTGGAAGCTGTAGGGCTTGCTTATAGGCCCTCTTAATCGTGGTGTTGAGTTTGAGCTTGTCAGTCGCATTGAGGTGAAGGTACGGGGCGACGTAGGTGATCCTGCTAAGGGCGTACGTGGTTACCTGACGAATCAGGTTGTTTTCTTTCATGCCGTGATGTCGATTTGCGATGCGTGCTATGAGGCGAGTGGTTTGGTGTACATGACTATCTAATTGCTTGAGCATCTCCGTGTTTCAGCCGTTTTGTTGGATGCGTAAGCCAAGGATACGGATGCTAGGCACTGTAGGTATGAGTTGCTGATGCACGTGGAGTTGTATCTCGGGGGGATGAGGGTCTGGGCGTCGACCTCCCCACGTAGGCTTGTATAGAAGGAGCTCCGATTTCTGTGGGGAGCAACCAAGGCCGCGTGGTTCTACGTATGCAACAACCTCGTTGATGGCTTGCTGCAGCGTGTCTTGGATTTCCCCGTCGCTGCCCCCGGTGACCCACAGGGTGATGTCGTCCGCGTAGAGGCTATGCTTGAGGTTGGGGATGCTAGGGTAATGCAGGCGGTAATTCGATCAAGGCCACGTTAAACAGAAAAGGGGACAGAACTGATCCTTGCGGCCGTACATTTGCTGCCAAGGTGAATAATTGGCGACTGCAGCCCTCTGATGGTGATGGTGGCAGTGCGACCTGTCAGGAAATCCTTGACGTAGTTATATGTTCGGTGTCCAACCTGGAGTTGTGCCAGTTGGGTCAGTATGGCCTCATGTGTGACGTTATCGAAAGCCTTAGTTAGGTCTAGCCCCAAGATGGCTTTGGTGTCCAGCCTCGAGATTTTATCGGAATCGATAATTTCATGCTTGAGCTGAATCATGATGTTCTGAGTAGAACGTTTAGCGCGGAAGCCAACCATAGTATTGGGGAAGAGATCATTGTCGTCCATATGTTTCTGTAAGCGTGTACGTGAGAATGACGTGTTCCAGGACCTTTCCGACGCATGAAGTAAGTGAGATGGGGCAGGAGGTTTTCGAGTAGGAGGCGCTTCCCAGGTTTGGGAATCATAATGATTTTGGCTTCTCTCCGTGAGGGTGTAAGTGGGAATCTGGATTTGATACAGAATGCGCGATACTCTTGTTTTACACTTTGAAATGTTAAGGCTGATCAACCATATGTCGCACAAAGATGACAGTTTATGTGTGCCACTTTGCAAAGTCAAAACATTGTTTTGTAAATTGATTATCTGATATAGGACGCAAAGGTCAGCGAACAGTTTAATCAAATATTGGAGTGAATTCCAAATAGTCAACAGGCCGACAATGACCAGGCCACCCCCGATCATGTCCTCTGGAGCTTTCCTGGTTGAAGATGGTGTCAAGGGTGCATGTTTAAAGTCGATCGAGGGCCACCAACTGCCAGTATCGCCGAGAAGCCATTCTTCATATAACCGCGAATTGGAGACCGTGATCCCGAGAAAAAGAAGGACAACTTGAACGTTGCCGACATCTACGTGCACAAGATGTCGAATTCGTTGAAATGTATGACGGAGACAGTTGAAGTGCGCATGGTGTTTTTAACTTTGGGTCAGCCTGTGTAGCCTATGTAATAGGAAGGTGAATGCCGAATCGTGCGGCCCTGCGCCATGAGACATGAAACACGTTAAGGTTTTTGTTCTGTGCCGCAGGGAAGTAGTGTACCAAGTACTGCTGTCTAGCGGTCGGTCGTATATCGGGCAAATGAGGCGGTGCTTAAACGACCAGCTCGCTCAAGTCCACCCCAAGCAGCATTCCGGCTTTGCAGTGCAGCGCGTGTGGACGTGGGCCCATATTCAGCTGGTGGCGCATTTCGTTTCCACACACGGGATATTTTCGAGGCCTACGCTATTTTCTGTGTGAGAGGGAAACGTGTCAGGACGCTATCTGTGTTCCTCTCACAAAAAGAGTTCACCTACTTGAAAAATAATTTAATTTCTTTCGTATTTCTTTCTTTTCATTACGCATATTTCATTTTTTAACCAGGAATTAATCTTATTCGGTAGCTTACATTTTTATCCAATAACGTTCCTTTTGTTTCTTTTCGCATTCTATTTGCCTTTAATCTCCTTTAATTTATACTCATTCTCAGTCTTAGTGCCTCTTGCGCGTGCATTTGCCTAAGGTCTCTTTAGGGCGGTAACTTCACCGCATGCACCCGTCCGTCAGGATTCGCAACGGTGCGGCACAGGCGTTCTTTTCTCTCTTCCTCTTTTTATTTTGTTCCCTTCCAATGGAGGGCGTCTTGTGCAGTCGTCTTGGCTCGTCTGACCAAACCTCCTCTCTTCTCTCTCTCCCCCCCCCCCCTCTTTCTGTCGTCGCGTTGTCTCCGTTCTCAGCCTCTCCGCCTTCCCCCTTCTATTCAGTGTAGATATACGTGGCGTCGCGCAAAATAAACATTCAGTTATAAGTTAGCGTTGCGTTTGTCTCACATTCTTGTTCCTGCTACTCGTGGTGGCTGTTTTTCATTTTAGCAATATGTACCAACAGGAAACGCTCTTTCAGCATGGCACCTCTTCTTTGTTTCTTGATTCTTCCTGCGGGTAAAAAATTATGCCTGCTGTGCCAGTCGGTGACCAAAAAATCATCTAGCATGAAAGAAAAAAAAAAAAGAACGTTAGACGGAGCTTTCCGGGAAAGGACCTAGGCTTATATTAAAGCGGGAAGCAGGAGACACTACTACGCGGTGCGATTTATGCTTCTTATGCAGTATAGAGCGCAGTCATCTACACAAAGGGAAATTTTATTGGACAAAAGCACATGTAAGAACAAAACACTGATGTACCGCGTTTACAGCATCCCATAGTACGGGCTCGTTATATAATGTTTAGTCATACAAGATACAATTTTTTCCCATAGGACGCATCAATAACGTAGGTAAAGTATGATAACACATGTAATTTGCATCTACAATGCAGTCATCTACAATGACTTGCATTGTGCTAGAAATAAGCTTTTCGGCCGCTACAGAAGTTCAACTAGCAACGGCATTACCAGTAAGTGGCACAGATGATTGCATTATAAAGTTATGTAGTATTTTGAAATTCTCTATCGGCAAAATTGTTTAAACATGCAAATGTAAGCCAACATGCTTTTTAATTCTATACCCCCATGAATTCGTTAACGATGCACACGGAAAGCACACATTGATGCGTTATAACGCAGTGCACTTGCGCCACTTGTGAACAATCTGCGATCGATCAATTGAACACAATAAAAACAATTACGTCAAAGTTAACAGCCTTCGCAATAAAAAATATGCAGAAGATACATAATTTAGTGAGAAGTAAAAAAATGGCCCAAGTAATGTCGCTGCAGTTGGCGTGATCGGTAAAACATTCTAATCAATAATGCGTGGTGTATAACATATTTACTCAAAAATGGTCAGCGAATACTACGGGAACACTAATATTAACATGCCGTTCTGTTTGACCGGCCCCTATTGTCGGGTCTATCAGAACTGCTAAACAATGTGGCAATGCATATAGCATTGAACGGACGTTGTTAACCAATGTTTGGAGACGTACAGCTAACCACGGCACTTTAACAGCAAAACAAGTCCGGGATAGTCAGTTGCGTTGCCCGGCTTAGCCATTAATCGCCTTTCACCGGCAAGCCAGGTCCAGCGCTGGATGTCTGATACAGTGGTTTTGCCAGCACTGGCATTACGGAGGCAACAGCGGGCCTTCCCAGGCCCTGCCAGTGCCAGCTCAACGCCAGCACGGGCCCTAGATGGCTCCATCCAATGTGCTGCCTGGGAACAGGCCTTTTCTTGTCGTCCGCATACTTCCCTAACCTATGAACTATTTCAAACTGAGCAGTCGACATTCGATGCCCAATTTTTCGGAGCACAATTTGATAACATTTTGTTCTAAAGCAGCCAGTCTTCTTTAGCTACGTCTTCTAATCCAAAGAAGAGCAGGTTAGATCGCCTCATTGAGTTTCCGCATCGTCGCATCTACGTAGAAGTTATTTTATTCAGCCGATTAGATACGTCTCTCAATGTTTCAATGCACGATTCAGAATCGGCAGGCGGCGGAGACGGGATAGCTGTCTCCAACGTCGCTATCTTTGTTTTTACTAATGTAATTTCTTTCACAGCAGCAGCGCGTTCTTCTCTCGCGTGTTTTAAGTCATCGCGCAGAGCCTTTTCATTAGCTTCGTGCTTGCGTACGGTTTCCAATGCAGCTGCCTGTCCCTCTTGGGAATCTTTAAAATTAGCCCGCATAGCGTTGACTGTGCTCTCTAGCTTATTTATTCTGTCCAAGGCGGCAGCGAAGGCATCTGCTTCAGCCTTGGATGTAAGTCGGGGATTCTGTTGAACGTCGCCCACGAGGACAATTATAAGAGCTAAAACAAGGCAAAACACATTTTCGATAAAAATGCGACTGATCATTTAAACGCGTCAGTCCACTCATTCGGGCACGACACCACGGTAATACAATAATCACTACTTTTAAGAGAAGCAGCACCTTCAAGGTGACTAACTTGCAATAACGCCAACCGTGAGGAAGGCGTACTTGATGTGGTGTCGTGCCCGAAGCGAACGATGGCTGGCACGCCCTTAAATCCCCCACAGGCAGTGTCTATTGTAGGCGTACTGGCTCCTGGTTGCCAGGCGAGCAGTCGGCTATTGTGTAAGGTTGGCGTGGCGTTCGTCGACACCGAACAGGCAGGAAGTTGGCCAGTTTCACTGTGCTGGTAGGCCGCAATAATTCCGGAGCAGAAAGCCCATGTCACGGCAATCTGCAATAACAGCAACCGTGAGGAAGGCATACGTGATGTGGTGTCGTGCCCCTCTCCGGAATCGGCCCACAAAACAGGTGGGAAATGTACCCGATACGGAAAAATGGTCGTAAGTCGCTAAGAAAGACTTTGTCTTTAATAAATAAGCATAAATGACATTGTCCAAATGCCAAGATTTGAATAGAGGAACCCTAGAAAAACAGCTCAACTTTCTAACTATTATGCCACGGGTGCAGGCTTTAGTAAGAACATATCTAGAATTTCCCACCTGTAAGCCTGCGTGTTCAGTCGCTTGGAGCGTTTTATGAACGCTGCACACGATTTTTCACCGTCATCAATAATTACACACAAGAATACTGATTTCTTTAGTTTGAATATGATTTCTGAAGAACATTACTCACATGACCTGTACGATTTTTCTTTGCGTCAGAATTTAAACACAAGGTGGCGAGAGATGCTTAAGCGTGTTCGTATTCCAATTGCAGAGGCTGGTGCACAGAAAAAGCTGTATTCTAAGATCTCATGCTAGGCAACTTTGCTTGCTGGAAGAAATTGTAACACATCCTACGCCGACTACGCAGACCATGTAGATCCTGTCGACTCGTGACGTAGTTTTCCCGCACGTAGTAACCAAAGTTCGGTAGCTAGAACAGTACCTGTCGGCGCGTGATTTCCGCAGCAATTTACCACGGCCCTTACATCACGCAAACATACGCCCGCGTGTTGTAACAACGTCGCCGAGAAGCTCCAGCACAAAACGATAATCACAGTCAAGCAAGGCGGGCCCGCATACGCGGAATGACCACTCCGTTAGTTTAGATGCTGAAAAAATTGGCTGTGGTTTAGCTCTTGTTAAACCTAGTTGAGTAGCAATAGCTACAGAACCCCGGCTGCACTTAGGCTTCGCTTGTAGTTAGACATGGCGTTTGTCCAACCGTTCGGAACGCCCCTCTTGAGTCTCTTCAGCACCTTGTCTCCTCTTCATTTCTACGGCGATCCCTGGCCTCCTTCTGGCTGGCCGACTTCGCACCATCCATACTGTGGCCTCCACCATAGCTGTGGCGACGCGAGCTCTCCCCTTATATTGACCCTTTTCGTGGAGCAGTTTGTTTTAGAGAAACGAGATGGCGCTTTCGGCGGCGCGCCGTATGTCGCCTCAGCGACCGCGCGCGAATACGAAACCATTACCGCTTCTACCTTGATTCTGTGCTGTCGGAATTGCAACTCAGTTTGCGCTAACGCACTGTGCTCCAATCATGATGGATGGAATCATGTGGATTGAAGACGTGCGCAGTAGTTGGCTGGAAAAATAGTGACTGGCGCATGAAGGAATTTAATGAAAATGCGTGGCCAAGTTTGCGGACCGCTGCTGCAACTGTCCGAACGTGTTACCGGCACTTCGTGATGTACGGCTTTCCTCGAGGATACAGAAATTTTCTCATCCGCCAGCCTTGCATGGCTAACCTTCAAAGAAAGGGCTTCATCCCCAGAACGTCGGCAAGAGTGAGTACCACTCGTTAAACAATAACCAAGGGAGTAGCGCCGCTTCCTGTCATAGTAAGTTTCGCGCTCGTTATCTATACACATCTGCCCCAAATCGCACGAAAACTTACGCCCACTCTATCGCCGACGTATCAAGAATAAGTGAATGGGCGCACACTTGAATATATGTACACTGTATAGGCACAATAAATGGCGGACTACACCTATGGCGCACGAATGGTCGAAGCTGAATGTTTCGTGACGGTTCACAAGAGTAAGCAAGTTACTAGCTGTAATATATATTTGCTACGAGGTATTAAAATGTACAAAACAGCTACGGTTGAAGCCTTGTGCGCAGCAAGAACAAATCTATCGGAACTGAGCACACCCGCGAGTGATTAGGCATAAAATAATCAGATAGTGGCAGCACCGAAGAACTTCACTGAGTCGGAAACTGACAAGCTACTGCTTCAAAATGTTTACCGAATAAAGAACAAAGAGCAAAACACACTAATCCTGACAATTCATAATCGTAAAGCTTGCAATACATATTTAGCCCCGCTTTTAGAACAAGCCCCATATACACTGCTTGCGCCGTTTGGACATGGCTTAATCAGCTCCGAAAGCGCTTTTGCATGTTCTCTGAAGCTGTGATCAAAGCTTCGTGTCGTCCACCTAGTCACCGTTTATGATATCTCCGAAAACAGAGGTTTTCTAAGCCGCGCCGCCGTCATACACTTCCATTCTAAACAACGAGGCAGTTGAGGCAAGCAGTGGACGCGTCACCACGTGATCACATATGGCAGCGCCCACGGGATAGCCGCGAAAAGGGTCAATACTCCCGGGTATCACAGCGGCGGAGAGCGGGATGTGACGTCATACAGAGGGTGCAGCGAGTGCCCAACGGCAGGATCGGTGGCCGCGGCGACCGCGACCAAGGAGGTTATAAAAAATCTTCTGGAGTGGAGATCCCCTAGGCGCGCCCATGCGACCGGCTGAAGCCTGGGAAACCGGTTGGCGGCCATCTTGCTCCGGGCAAGAGCGAGCGCTGCTTGCGCGCTGGTAGCGTAACCAGTGCGCTTTCGTGGTGGCGTTTTATGATGAAAGTGGGAGAAATACTATGATTTATTTAGCGCAGATGTTTTTTTTTATGCGACAGCCTTTTATGCATACCTCATGGTGGGATGTCCGTCTCAAGGTCGTTTCAAAACCGTGTTGTTGACACGAAATGATCCTCTTATAGGCTAAGAGGCGATTACGCGCGCAAAACCACTATTAAGTATACAATATTTATTCAGCATGTGAACTGAAGTAACAAAAGAATACAGAGAGGTGAGTGAAGTGTATTAATACTGTAATAGTGTTGAATTAGCAGTAAATAATGGTGGATTAAAGGGGTTTAGCTGGGTGATAGGATTTTAATGAAAGGTAATGATGGGAAAAACACGCGGTGCTGGGCTAGTTGATGATGATGATGAGATAGCCACATTTAACAGTCTAAAAGTGATTACACAATTGAACTGAGGCGTTAATGCGCGCACAGAGAGGTGAATTAGGCGAATTTAGACTGACTTTTTACTGAAACACTTGTGACGAATTAAAGTGACGAAGACTTCGTAAAAGAAGTGGAAAGCGGCCGTCGTATCATTGAGTTAGCGACGCTAGAGCTTTCATGTCGCCTAGTTGTGTCATTAGGAATCCCCAGTAATCTTTGTCATGTCAGGTTAATGACAAATGCACAAGGCAGTTGTTAATGCAAGAATACGTGGGCTGAATGGTAACGCCTTTTATGCGCATCAGCTGGCCATATTACCGATGTGACACGAAGTACAAGGTGAAATCAGCAAAGTGGTAAACAAATTTTTATTATGTCCTGGATATTTTGATAAAAATAAGCATAAAACAACATGGTGGAAAAAATGAATAAAAATATTGCATAACTACCTGGTGAATCACAGTGTATACTATAGGAAAACAATACCAAACAGGCATATATAAAATGCAAACACATAAAACAAACATATTTTTGGCTGCGCAAATACAAAATATTGCACCAATGCCCAAAATTAAAGGAATGCTGATAATGTCACTTCTGAAGGTAACTTCAGTAACTACGAATAATGGCTTTTAAATATTGTAAACATCGTGAGCTCGCCATAGACGAATTTGTATGAACTCTGATTTGTATAGAACTTTACACGACGGTATGGAACCGCAACTTGGTCTAAGAAAACAGTAGTATTCGCGATCCAACCTAAGTTAAGTTACACCAAGATAGGATACCTATGACTCCAAAGGAACTGTTGTTGCTCTAGGCACATATAGTGTTTTTACACACACGATATGTGACTGGCAATATTTTTATTTACCAGTTACGTCAGTTATTTTCTTGTTTTGATGCAAAACAGTTGCGTGTCGATATTTATGCACGCTTATAAACAGTCAACTTGTGAGACGCAGCTACAATGTCCGCCAGGTCTGAGAGCTGTATCATTTTATATAAATAAGTAGTAAATAATTCCTCTCGACAAGCGGAATCCCATATGCAATCGTACTGAAAATATATACGAACAGCAAGCATTTGTTACGAACTCACTTTTTTATGCAGATGTGCGGGGAACGCTGGAAAAATGGTTGAAATGCTGCTCTGTAGCAGCCCTGTCGTTTGACCAGGCCTGTCAAAACAACCCTCTTCAAAGTGCACCGAGCAAAGAACATCCGAATATTTAGGCGCCCAGCCATCTCTGCGAACAGCGGGCTGCCATGCGTCACGCAGCGTTTTCTCTTTCGGGAACCTGTCGCACAAACATACGCAGAAAAAAAGCTTGTTTCAGCCCATATTCGCCAGTTTAAAGGTAGATTTCAGGTACAACAGCGCTCCTCGACGGAGATAATGCACAGCAATGGTCGGGATATTGAAGGCTTTTTCGCGCTAGACTTACACGTGAAACATTACTCCTGACTTTTGTTTCGCACGATTCGTGCAGCCGAAGGCGACGCACGCTTTCACCATCCCGTTCAGGAGAGCTTGGATGTTCCCTTACAAACGCAGAAGAGAGGATAAATGCCGCAACTGCCGAACTACCGCAAGGGCCCAAGCGGCGCAGCTGCGTTTTCTGCCCGGAGCAATATGGCGCTCGCCGGCGTCAGCGGCGGCGCGGCATCTCCACTCCAGAAGTTTTTAACACGAAAGTGTTTTATGCCGGGGTCCACCAAGACTTCACTGACGTATTTCCGTCACGGAAATACGTCAGCTTACAATGTACACGAACATAATACAAAGAAAGAAACCAGAAGAAAAAGTTCCACAAACATGCAAAATTTGGAAATCGAACCCACGACCTCTCGGTCCGCGACGATAGATCGCCGAGCGTTTAACTCATTGCGCCACAAACGCATTTGCAGAGAGCTACACAGACGCGCCTTATATATCTAACACTCCTCCGTGTACCCGCGCTCTTGCTCGGGCCGGTGCCGCCGCCTACGAGCAGAAAAGAGAAGTACTGCATTATGACACTAACGCGCACCGACAGTGAACGCTTCGGTGGTCTCAGCACTACGACGCCTCGATGCCAGCATTCGAAGGGACGCTGGCATCAAGAAGCACTACCAACGGCACCTAGGTGGCGTTCACCGTACTCAGCACAGCGGAGCGTGGCCTCCGCAATTAGCTCTGAAAATGTTTCTGAAGTTGATCGCGGAGGCTGCAATTACGACGCGCTGTACGCGCTGATTTGACTCGGTGACGATTCAGTTACGTGCTTTGTCTTGCGCGTTGTATTAGTGTGTCAGTTACGTGCTTCGTCTTTCGCGTTGTGCTAGCGTGTGCAGCGTAGTGCAGCTTCCATATGCACGACGGTTGCTCATGGTCATCGACGTTGGTAGTCATGATGGAGGAGACGTGCCACCAGGCGTCAGCGTGGGTGCATCAACGCATAAGGGCGCTTTAGCCACAAAACACCAATAGACATTATATATCAATGTGCAATAAACATTACACTACTTCTGTGAAGACACGTTTCACTTTCGTGTTCTATACCGATTCCTATATAAGAGGGATCAACCACATTTTTTTTATAACCTCCTTGACCACGGCGAGGCGAGTTGCCGGAGAATCGAGGCCCGTGGTTTGACGTCACACAGAGGGCGCAGCAAGCGCCCAACGGCTAAAGCCCCTTGATAATTCGAAAGTAGCGACCACGGTATAAGAAGAACAGGTGATCCGACGGAAGCGCACGGCGTGTCTCACTAATTTTGGGATGCCGCTAGGTGGCGCACGCGACTATAGGAGGCTGGTGAAAAAGGTATACAAAAATGCTAGATAAAGAACATGTGTAGTATACCTGATTAAATCAAGCAGGCTAGGTGACTATTTGTCGCCGCCCCGTTTCAAAGGGGATGCCAATAAATCATCATCATCATCATCATCTGGGCGTCGGGAGCATGGGGGCCGGGGGCTAACATACCCTGAGCGTGCGCGTTTCAGCTGTTTCAGCCTGCGTTTTTCAGAGCGCCTGTTAGTGTTAACGCTCTCATATTGAGGTTATCATCTTAATTTCCCAAAAGCTTAAAGAGTTATTTGAAAGTGCCGCTAGGCTTGCTGCATTTTTAAATCAAAAGCGTATATTTCGCTCAAAGCGGCGCTAACAGTCCGAGTTTTTGTTGGGGCAGCTGACAATTCATTTTGCAAGTTACGTTTAGATGACGACTTGCTATCTGTCGTCATTATACGCTGTGTCCCCGTTTTCATTTCTCATGCGAAAACAGTGCGTGGGGGAATACCGCGTACAATGTCCTCCTGAGTGTATATATAAGCGCTCTCGCGTAATGCGGTGAACTGCATGTGCTATCATTGTTCTTTAGACTCAAACGAAAATTTAGTTTACGCGTTTCCCATACAGGCTCCGTGCATAGTATTGTGCCCATGAAGCACCCATTTAAAGGCTGTTTGTTTCTTATGAAGCATGCGGCACCTTGCATGCGTATATCCTTATACGCATGCTCCTTAATAAAATAGTCATGATAGAAGACGCCGATCGTTTTTCTTGCTTTTTTATTCAAAATCACGAGGCAGCAGAAAAACAAACGAAAGCAACTTGCAAACGAACAGAAAGGAAGTCCACTGGTGTAGAATATACATACCCTGTGATATTATTCCTGGGGAGACGCATTTTCAAAGAGCGTGTTGAAGTTGGTGCTGTCGGTGTTACCGTCATGTCATGCTGCACTGAAGTCCTGAATGTTGTGAGGTCTTGTAGACTGCTGAGCTGCTACCGCTAACGTTCCTTGGGAACACGAGAAGTCTCTTGAGCTCTTGTCTCTTGTATCACATATACTTTTGCCTGCGGTTCTTGTAGTTCACTGCCTTCAGGTTTTGATTTGCGCTTGCCGTCAGCTGGAGTGTGTTCTGTGTTGGCTTCGCTATTATGATTCTGGCCGTTTTCTATTGGCACGTCAGTTGCTAGCTCCAGTAACTCGTGATTCACTACTTTTGGCTTTCTGTTTCTTCCTTTTCGCTTGTGCTTTCTGCCTATTGCTCTTTCTGTCGGGAGCGCTTCGCAGGCGTCAGTTGTCACGAAACACACTTCTTTGAATGTGTAGTGTGAAGTAGCCGGAAAATGAGTCCGCACAGCATCTCTAGCTAGATAAGCTCTTCGGGTCGTGCTGGCTAAAACAACTTGTGCATTGCCGTCCATGTTTTTGACACGTACATTGGGTCGAAGTGCTTTTCGCATACGAAGTCCCCTGGTCGCAGGACTCGGTTTTCACGTTGTATTTGTAATTTTGAAAAATGGTGATAACAGCATCGAGAATGCTGAAGGTAACGTTCATGAGGAGGTTGGTTTCTTGAAGCCGTGTCAATGAGGCACACCGATGTAAAGGGAGCTTTGAGGCAAGTTCTATACTTCAGACATTTCTTTCTGCCACATGATACGATGCTTTAGTTTGTGCATCTGATCTAGTAGTGTTTGTGGCACATCCCTCTGCGTTTCGCTTTTTTTTCTTGCCTGTGCGTGCATGTACACCGCAGGTATTATATTCAGCGTGCCTTCTTATAATGAATTGGTCGCGAGTGCATCGTCTGTACATGCGTTTGCCTGAGTGTGAAAGTAGCTTTTATGCTGCCGTCTCTAGAGTGAATAGGACGGTTGCTCAATTTCTGTGTGATGAAGCGGTGCCGGAAACCATTCATCGACCACACTAATAGAAGCCGAGGAAAATAATTTACAGATTATTCCTTAGGCATCGGAGTCAATGAAGCTTTAAAAATCGGTACACCTATGAGAGAAGGCATTCTGCATTAATCTTAATCACCCTGATTCACCCTAATCCTCCTTAATACAGCTTAATCGACTCTAATCCTCTTTATTCCACCTTACTCTACATTAATCCACCCTAATCTTCCTTATTACACCTTAATCCATCCTACTCCTCCTTAATACACCTTAATCAATCTCATCCACCTTATTCGACCTTATTCCACCCTAATACTCGTTAATACAGCTTAATCGACCTTAATTCAACCTAATCCTCCTTATTACACCTTAATCGACCTTAATACACCCTAACGCACCTTAATTTATGCCGATCCACCTTAATTATTCATCCACCCTAATCAACCATAATCCACCCTCATACAACTTAATCCAATCACTAAAATTAAATAACTTTGGTAATCATTAGTCTCTTATCCACTGGTTGGACATTCTTTGATTCGCTTCTAGCCATGCTTAGGTCACGTGACTTCTTGTACCTCAAAACGCGACCATGAAACAGATCTATGGCTTTCGCCTTAATATGTGGTCTAGCTAGCACTCTTCACCTGCAATACTACAGGTATACTTGCCATTATGTTGTTCATCCTTGCATTCATTGTATTTAAGTGACTGACACACACATCGAAGTAAGTTGGAGAGAATAGCTTCTCTACAAGCCGCTATTTCTATTTTCAGTAAAACAGGCAACGGATCCTAACAATCACGAAGATTGTGATCGGGAGGCTGCATCTTCCGGCATAATTGTTCAGTGGAAAGCAGAACCTATAGTGCTGCATTTCTGACGGAATAACAGTTGACGACGTGCGAGGTGATGGAGTCCCAGCAGAATATTCAGCATACTGAAAAGACCCCATTTTAGAGCAACGTACTAATTGCCGCAGCAAAAACGCCAATGAGCAGGCCTGAATAATAAAAAAATGCAGCATTAGGGGATGCTTTGATACGACGAACAAGAAGGCGGCTTACCTCGCAAACAACACTGCTCTTTGTCGAAACAAAGTTATTTTGGCCAATGTTGTGCAGCCACTGCTTCTTGCGCAAGCCGTCACGTTTTCCTTGTGGTATCATAAAAACTATATACACAGCAGTCCGGCATATCACTAGCAGACAGTGCACAAAAAAGAGCGTGAAACGTTCTCTATTGACCCTTTTCGCGTCGATACCGTCGGCACTGTCATGTTTGATCACGTGGTGACACGTCCATTGTTTGCCTCAACTGCCTCCGTGTTCACAATGGATGTGTATGACGTCGGTGCAGCTTACGAAACCTCTGTTTCGGGATATGTCATAGACGGTGACTGAGTGGACCACGCGAAGCTTTGGCCACAGCTTCAGAGAACATGCAAAAGCGCTTTCGTAGTTGAATATGCTACGTCTAAACGCCACGAGCAGCTTATATAGTGCTTGCTCTAAAAACGGGGTTAACTATCCATTTCAAGCTATCCAAACTTTCCGCTCATGAATTGAATCATAATTAGCGTGTTTTGCTCTTCGTTCTTTGTGTGGCAAATATTTTGAAGCAGCGGCTTGTCATGTTTCTGACTCAGTAAAGTTCCTCGGTGTGGTCGCTATCTGATTATTTTCGGCCTAATAGCTCGCGGCTTATCTCAGCTCCGTTATATTGGTTCTTGCTGCGCACAAGGCTTTAAACGTAGCTGTTCCGTGCATTGTAATCATCATCATCATCAGCAGCAGCAGCCTATATTTATGCCCACTGCAGGACGAAGGCCTCTCCCTGCGATCTCCAATTACCCCTGTCTTGCGCTCGCGTATTCCAACTTGCGCCTGCGAATTTCCTAACTTCATCATCCCATCTGGTTTTCTGCCTACCTCGACTGCGCTTCCCTTCTCTTGGTATCCATTCTGTAACCCTAATGGTCCACCGGTTATCCATCCTACGCATTACATGGCCTGCCCAGCTCCATTTCTTCCGCTTAATGTCAACTAGAATATCGGCTATCCCTGTTTGTTCTCTAATCCACACCGCTCTCTTCCTGTCTCTTAACGTTAGTCCTAAGATTTTTCGTTCCATCGCTCTTTGTGCGGGCCTTAACTTGTTCTCGAGCTTCTTTGTTAACCTCCAAGTTTCTGCCCCATATGTTAGCACCGGTAGAATGCAATGGTTGTACACTTTTCTTTTCAACGACAGTGGTAAGCTCCCAGTCAGGATTTGGTAATGCCTGCCGTATGCACTCCAACCCAATTTTATTCTTCTGTAAATTTCTTTCTCGTGATCAGGGTCCCCTGTGAGTAATTGACCTAGATAAACGTACTCCTGCATTGTAATACCTTGTAGCAAATGCGTATTATCGCTAGTAACTCGCTTACTCTTGTGAACCGTCACGAAACATTCAGCTTCGACCAATCGCGCGCTATCGGTGTAGTACTGTCATTTATTGTGCGTATATAGTGCGCATATATTCAAGTGGTGCCCATTCACTTATTCCTTACACGTTGGGAATGAGTGGGCGTAAATTTTCGTGCAAGTTGGGGTATGTGTGTGTAGATACTGTGCTAGAGCCCTACTATAAGGGGAAGCGGCGCTACTCCCGTTATCATTGTTTAACGAGCGGTACTCACTCTTGCCGACGTGCTGGGGCTGAAGCCCTTTCTTTGAAGGCTAGCGATATAACGCTGGCGGATGAGCAAATTTCTGTATCCTCGAGGAAAGCCGTACATTTCGAAGTGCCGGAAACACGTACAGACAGTTGCAGCAGCGGTCCGCAAACTTGGCCACACATATTCATTACATTCCTTAATGCGCCAGTCACTATTTTTGCAGCCAACTACTGCGCACGTCTTCAATTCACATGATTCAATCCATCATGATTGGAGCACAGTGCGTTAGCGCAAACTGAGTTGCATTTCCGACAGCTGATTGCACAGAAGCAAGGTCGAAGCGGTAATGGTTTCGTATTCGTGCGCGGTCGCTGAGGCGACATACGGCGCGCCGCCGAAAGCGCCATCTCGTTTCTCTAGAACAAGCTGCTCCGCGAAAGGGTCAGTACGCCGAGCCAGCCGAGCTAAGGCGAAAATGGCGCGAACTTTTGAAAAAGCAAAGCACAATCAAAACGCAAGATCCACTCGATTACAAGGGCAACGGCAGGGAGACCAATCGTCGTGCAGGAAAACGGGCGCAAGACGAGCTGCTGCGGAGGGGACGCGCGAGGGGCGAGGAGGAGTCGAGGAGGTCGCTCGGCGGCGGCAGAGTTCAAAGAGTGGCGGTACTTTAAAATTATCAAGGCACTTTACCAACGGCAGAAGCGGTGGCCGCGCGGCAACCGCGACGAGCCGAGTTGCTGGAGAATCGAGGGCCGTGGTGTGACGTCACAGTGCGGCCACGGCTCACAGTGCGGCCACGGCTCAAAGTGCGGCGACGGCGAAGAGGCGAAAACCTGGCGTAATGTAGCTATCGCCACAACATCCGGCAGGTCCCATACCCTGTGGGAATTTATGTTATGCGAAGCAGTGAGCTCGAATCCTACCAAGTTAAAGAAACGACCATGAGAGCACGAAGACGGAGGCGGCTGTTTCATGACACGCATGTCATGACATTCATGTCCTAAGTCCTCTAGAGTCCCTTTAGCTACACCTAAGAGACCTGAAGGCGAAAGCCCTAGTCATGCTCATGACTATGACTTCGACCATGAACCTTTAGGCTTTTCCTTCACATAGTACAACATCCGTACCGTCATGAAACAGATCGGTTGAAACATTTGTTTTTGAGTGTTGATCTTTTTTCGCTGAGTCACTGTCATTTTTCTGGGTCGTGGTCATGACTATGACTTCTACCTCCATCCTTAGTGTTTCCTTCACTTAGTGGCCACGTCCGAACCATTTCAGTGGTTTTTGAGGGTTAATTTTTTTTCGCTGAGTCATTGTGATTTTTGCTGAGTCATGGTTATGACTATAACTTCTACCACCATCCTTCAGTGTTTCCTTGACTTAGTGTTTCCTCACATTGGCATCGGCGGTCACGCGGAGCAGACCGTTCTAAGGACGTCAGTTGTGCACGGAGTCCCCAGTAGCTGAACCGTGCCATGGAGACAGGTGGATTTGCTACCTGCCATAACCCCGGTCTGTCACGGCGTGCGGTGATCTATACATCGAACACGTCTGCGCTGCCCGGTGGAGCATCCTCTTCAAGCCACTGCCGCAAGCACCACTGCGCGCCATTTGACGCAACTGATATCACCCGGCGAAAAACGCCCCCGTGCCCCTGTGTTTCACATCGGTAGCGGCGGTCACCCGGAGCAGACCATGCTAAGGACTTTTTTTGTACACGCAGGTTGGCGCCTTGTACCTACCCATTTAGTAGCGATTTCGCACTTGCCGCTGCCGAATCAGTGTGTTTATGCATTTTTCTTGCCTGTATAGTATTCTTTCGTTATCGTTTTGATTGCACAATGGCTAGCTCTAGTGAATTGTGTGCGTCATGTGCAAAACCACTTCCCACCCTCAGGCGCTTTTTAGCATGTTGCAAATGCAAAGAGTCCTATCACTTAGGTAAGTGCTGAGGACTTTCTGAAGCACAAGCTAAGAGCAAATCTGAAACTTTTTTTGGCTCATGGAAAAGCAGAAGTTGCTATTCGCATAGCCTAAGGGGGCAGGGAAGTAGTAAAGAAAGGAGTATCCAGGATGTATGTGCTCTACAAAATACAATTCTAGAGCGGCTCGAAAATCTTGTGAACCTTCGGGCGCAAGTTGGCAGCATAGATAAAGCCATCTGTCTCCTATCTGACAAGTATGATGAGATTCTAAAGACTATGAATCAGCAAGACGCAGAAATAAAACACCTATGCAAGCGTGTGGACGTGGTCGAAGTCCAGGACAACACCGCACAGATTCAAGAGCTTAAGTTTGCTGTACGTAATCTTGAATAGAGAAGCCGTAGCAGAACCTAATTTTCCATGGAATAGATCGGTCTGACAAGGAATATTTGCTTTCAAAGATTAACGCTGTTAGACAATCCTTAAGTCTTCCTGTCCTTGAGAAAAGTGACGTGGAATCTTTGCATAGGTTACCGTCAAAGACTGGGAATGTTCCAGGAATCATTCTTCGCTTTGTAAAACTGAAAAAAAATATAATGGCTGCAGGGGAATAAGAGGCATAGAGAAGGGCGGTCTTAAGTGTCAACCACCGAGAACATGACACAACACAACCGGATTTTGTTGCAATCTGCGAAGCAATGGGCAGATCGCAATGACTTTAGGTATGCATGGCACCGCGATGGCAAAATTCATATGCGGAAGTCTGACGGGGAACGGGCTCACGTTATCCAACTTGCAGAGGATTTGACGCGACTAACCGTGTGATGCTATAATTGCATTTGAACACTTCATAATTCATGATGGATTCCCTGTATGTTTCTCCTAATAACCTTGCGAACTTGTTACTAAATCTACTTTATCAGTGCTGAGCATTAACATTCAATCAATCCGCGGTAACGAAGATCTTTTGGAAACGTTTTTTTGTGAATTTAGTTTCAAGTTTAATGCAATAATGTTGACCGAAACTTGGATGTCAGACAATGATTCTTTCCCTCTTCAAAACTATGACTCTATTTAGTTGCTTCGCGGTGGTAAACGTGGTGGAGGTTTACCTTTGCTGTTGCTAAAAGACATGCAGTCAAATAGGATTGAATATTTATGTGCTGTTATACCTGATTAGGAAGTTCTATCTGTGCGTTCTGGGAAAATACTTTTCGTTGTTGTATATCGCCCGCCGTGTGGTCGCATTGAAAATTCTTTGCTTATATTGAAAGTGGTTTTGAATTTGCATGTCAGTGCCAATATACTATTGTGCTTGGAGGTGATCTAAATATTAATATTATCAAAAATTCTCCAGGACGCACACACTTGTTGCTTTTGCTTGAGTCTTATTTGCTTCGAAATGTTATCACTGTACCGACCCGTGTTACCTCGTCATCTGCAACTGCACTTCACTTGCTAATCACTAATGAATCTATTGAATGTGTTTCAGCAGGGGCTATTAACAGAGCATTGAGTGGTCACCTCCCTGTGTTTCTGTTATGCAACGCCTCTTTTTTTTTCAGAAAAATTACACATGACCTGTTATTTCGGACACAGAATATTACCGGCAGCTCATTAGAAAAATATTATTGCATGATATTAAATTTTGATTGGAAACCACTGTACAGCCACGTGACTGCTGACGAGGCGTTTAACTTTTTCCTAAAACACTTCTTAGTGTTCTACAGCATGGCATTCTTATACAGGGTTACGAAAAAACCGAAGAAGGCCCGTAAGCCATGGATGACGTCTCGAAACATTAAAATAATGTCTAAGAAAAACAAGTTATACCAAAAGTTTCTAAAGAGTCGCGAACACCCCGATTTCGTAGGTTTAAAAAAATTCGCAATAAATTGAGTGTCACAATAAGAAAATCTAAAAACGAATATCACATTCGCTTATTTGCAGGCAGTAGTGATCAAAAGGTTCTCTGGAACAGATGAAACACGTTGCTAAAATTTGAACCATTGTGTTCACCTGTTTCTCTCACAATTGATGGTATCAGCTATGTTGGGAAAGACCTAACTTACAAGTTCAATGACAACTTTACATCCCTTGTTCAAAGTGAGCATGACCCTGGCACTCTTGATTTCATGAAGAATCAAGCACATGACCCAATGGCACTTATCGAGTGCGATTGCGATGAAGTATCAGCCGCTTTTAGACGTATGAAAATCAGCAAATGCACGGACGCGTTTGGTCTGACAATGAGACCTGTAATACATGTCCTTGATGTCATCTGTCCGCTCCTGACGCATATTTCTAACTTGTTATTCCGCACCGGTACTTTTCCATCAGAAATGAAAAAGGCGAAAGTGATTATTATCCATAAAGGTGGTGCCAAAAAAATCCTCGGTAATTATA
Source organism: Dermacentor silvarum (assembly GCF_013339745.2). NCBI lineage: Eukaryota > Metazoa > Arthropoda > Arachnida > Ixodida > Ixodidae > Dermacentor > Dermacentor silvarum. Next base: position 70,669,108 of record NC_051156.1, read on the forward strand.
GGCCCATGCCCATTTTACCATTTTTTGTAAAGGATTACAGCGAATTATTCATGTGCGTATCTCAAAATGTTTTAGAAAAATACAGGCTTATAACAAGTACACAGTTTGGTTTCAGGGAAAGATCACCTACGGAAGTTGCGCTGCTCAAACAAAAATAACTTATTCTTCATAATACAGAAAGGAAACTAATGACTTTAGGTATATTTATAGATTTTTCAGAAGCGTTTGATAGAATTAATCCATAAAACCCTTCTTTTAAAACTTCCAGCTTATGGTGTCCGAGGTGTTTCATTGAATCTAATATCGAGTTATTTGCGTGATCGTACTCAATATGTTGCTATCGATAACCACCACTCGTCATGTAATAAAGTCGAACATGGTGTTCCTCAAGGTAGCTTACTTGGTCATCTGCTGTACTTTATCTACATTAATGATTTGATAGAAATAGACACCAGTGTTCAATATATTATATACGCACAAGACACGAGGTAATTTTTATCGGGTTCAAATGCAGATGATTTAGTGAACCAGGCCAATATCGTCTTTAAAAAGTTGCATTCTTGGTTTCTTAAAAATTCACTTCTTATTAACTCCAATAAAACTAAAGCTACCTTTATCAAAGCAAAAAATAAAGCTATTTCTGTCAGAGCTACTCTTACCCTAGGAGGTAATGCCATAGAAATTACTAAAACCATTAGAACGCTTGGAGTCTATTTTAGTGAATTCATGTTCTGGGATGGTCACATAGAACATCTTCAAAGTAAGCTTGTACGTATAGTTGGAGTTCTGAGAAAATTTCAGCATTTATTGTCAGAAAAACAATGCTTACGTTGTACCACGCACTATTTTAATCACAGCTAAAATACTGCGTATTGGTATGGGGAAGTAAAACACCGACAAATATTAGTAAACTGTCCTAATGCAGAAAAAAATCACCGCATATCCACGAAGTGAATGATGATGAGTGGGCGAAGCACCGGGAGATCATTCGGGTAAACCACAGCTACGGACGAGAGAGAAAGACAGCGCGCGTCGGGAATGAGAGATAAAGAGAGCGCGCGCGGAAACGAACGCCCTTGTGCAATGCAGCGCCCCTAGCTACGGACGAGAAAGAGAGCGCGCGTCGGGAACGAATAGGGTGCCTCGACGGCGGCGCTGGCATCGAGGCACCCTAGGAACGAACGCCCTCGTGCACCGCAGCGCCCCTAGCTACGGACGAGAGAGAAAAACGCCGCAAGCGTTCTCCGGAAGCCGAAGCTGACTTCCGGAACCGGAAGCGGAACCGAAAGTGGAAACGGAAGCGGAAGTCGGCTTCTGGTTCCGGCTTCCGGAAGCCGGAGCTTGGCTATAGTGTACAAGAGTGGGCCGAACGGCGCTCTGCCGCTGAGGCTCCGCGTGTGGAAAAATAGTGCGAGGGCGCTGCGAGCGAACTGGATTGGGGCGGAGACGCGCTCCGCGGCATATTCAACGTACTTTCGCTGCGGGCGCGGAGGCCGATTGCGCGTAGTACGCTCTTAAAATAGTGGTTTATTTCAACTGAAAATTTATGTTTACACCATTTTGCCAAACATATATATTTGAGGCATGGATTATACAACGCGACGTCTTCAATTTTGCTGTCGTTGTCAAGCGCGTCGTCTGCTAGCGAGCGCGCGACGCCCAGTTTTTCTCTAAGAACCTCTGTGCAGTACATTTTTTAATGTTTTAGTTGCTTCGGTGTGCCCATGACCCTTGACGGCCGGTCCCAAATGTAGTTTTACCCAGGTGAACTGCTGTTTTTACCACTGTCCTCTAAATGTAACTGGTATCTCCGCACCATGAAGGCTACGTTGAAAATTTTATTATTGATACCGTGTCATTTTACGCGCGCTTCTTGTTGCTGGATATTTATCAGGGACAATGATTGAAGAAAACAATATTAGAGTGAAATGAACCAGGTTTATTAACTGCGTGGCGCGAAGAATGACCAATGTGTGTCTAGGTGATTAAATCAAAGGGTACATAGACATATATATTCACGATTTATATGTAAGGGTAAAAATAACAAATCTTCTAAATGCAACAATTGAAAAAGTGAGAACTCCCGACCGGAATAAGCGCACGTGTTTGCAGTAACAAACACATTTGCTAGTGAATACTGCAAATAAAACTCGCATTCGCAGAAATAATAGTCATAGCAGGCAAAACCATCATATATATATATATATATATATATATATATATATATATGCCTGTGTGTGTGTGTGTGTGTGTGTGTGTGTGTGTGTGTGTGTGTGTGTGTGTGTGTGTGAGCAGTGTGTACGACACCGAATAGTCGTTCCCGTTCGAATGTAACGCATAACAGCACTATTGAAGTCTCAAAGGTGAGTGCCCGATGCAAGTGAGGACTGTTATTCCGAATGATTGTGCTGCCAGAGAGTCATGGCTGTTGCGCAGAGGCGCAGTTCCTGAGATAATTAACGCACGGGTGTTAATAAGTCCTGCTTAACAAGTTCCTAGCTGTCATTCAATATAATAAACGCCTCGTTTGGGGGCAGCCTGTTAATCTGCTAACTTGATTCAGACAAGGAAAACTTTGTTTGACAGTCTCACCATGTTTGCAACCCATTAAATCTGTGTGCCCCATGTGGTGAGAGTGAACTAACTTTATTGTAGGCCCGATGAGGACGCGAACTCGTAGCGCACCCGGCTAGTCCCACGTCGGGACCAGCAGGGGCCCACCGGCCCGGTCGCGGGCATGCCGGACAGCCAGTATTTGCTTGTCTAGTGCGGGGCTACGCAAACTTATCTTCTTCAACGAACGCAACAGATCTGCACATATCTCTACGTGTATGTGAGACATGAACGTTCCTTTAATTGTTTCATTATGGTCGTTATTATTGCACCGGAACTGAGAGCAGCCGTTTATAATATACAAGCTGCTGAGTTAAGCGGTCATACATTTGGGAATGGCATTACATTTATGTATGAAATATAGGATAAGCGTAACATGTTTTTCTCGGAAATCAGACTCGAGAATAATTTATTTTGTTTACACCCCTAGAAAAAGGCGAACAACGCAGCCATCAGCTTTTTTTATTATTATTTAAACAAGTTTTTTTTATTGCGATAGCAATTATATGGACACTTCAACCGGATTTCTGCCGTCGCCGTCGCCGTGAGGTTCCCTATAGATAAAATCTTCGCCGCGCGCCTTATGCCCGAGCGGAAGCGTGCGGAGACGCGCGCTATCACGGAGAGCGAACGCACTCAATCTCCCACGCGCAAGCAAGGAAGCGGGAAGCCAGCGCCGGAGGGAGCGGGGGGGGGGGGGGGGGCGCACTTCTACTCTGCCAGCAACCGCGCTCGTCGCTCGCGCGCACCGTCTCTTATCTCCACACGGCTCTGACCTTTATGCGCCGTGCATTCGCCGCTCAGTTTCCGTTGAAGCGATAGACCGCACGTACCTTCGCCCGCTGCTTGCTGCCAGCGTTTTGACAGTCGTTGTCTGCAGTCATTCAGTGTGATCTAGTCCATGTTTGTTTGTGCGCGCTCACACCACGCTTGTTCATTCAGTTAGTAATAGTCAGGCCACATTTTCCAACGCACGCTACACATGCAATGCTGCCCGGATCGGCAGTGCAGCGCTACAGGTGTGTCCCTTCGCACGCGCTGCCCACGGGAAGCGCTTCTCATCAACACTACCGTTTCACAGGCGCCTTCTCGTGGTCATCGAGTCTCTCTTCATGTCCGTCTACTTACGGCGCAGCACACCTGCTTACTTAATGAGCTCATGTTTACTACAATTCATATTGCTACCAAAGCCGCTCACCTTACTTCGTATGGCATTGCTGTGTTGCTATCGCATTCATTGCTTCGTCCTTAGGGCGAAACTGTGACATTTTTTTTTGTTTTACGTGGCCAAACCACGATATGGTTATGAGGCATCCGGTTCACTTTTCACTCCCTCGGGTTCTTAACGTGCACCTAAATAGAAGTACACGATTCTTTTTCCATTTCGTTCCCATCGAATTTTGTGACCTGGATTAAACCCGCGAGCAACGCCGTATCCACTATATAGCCACTAATTAGGCTACCGCGCAGGCTTTTTTTCTTTTTTGAAGTATCGACTGGCAAAGAATTTCCACGTACGGCTTACGGCCAAAGATTAGCAGACAGAATGACAAACTAAAACCGTTTTCGGCGCTCAAAGTAAGACCGCAATGAATGACTCCGTACCTATTACTCCGCATTCTGTTACGCGAGGAAGGCGGAAACTTGAATGGAATGTTCGGCTACAGTTTACTCTTTTTTATGTATAACAATGCTTCCCGTAAATCTCAGTGCAAGGAGCCGGATGGTGCAGATACGCTTTACTTGTTTAAAGCGGCAAGGAGGAAAGTTGCACGTGTTTCTTTGTCTGCTTATCGCAGGACCTACTGATAGAAAACTATATGCGCAGCAATACACACGAGGGATACATGCTGCTTGAAGACCGAGAAAAATATTTGTTCTCCAAAGGGAACCATACAATAACATGGTAGAATGAAAGCTGACACTGCGGCCGCAATGCACGCCCAATCACCGAGTGGCATTAAAAAATAAAATAGAATAAAGAAGAGAAATGGAATTTATTCTTAAGACCTAAATACATGTCATATGCAATCATGAATCTCGTTTGAGCGGTCTGAACGGAATTATCAGCGCGAGAAGTAGTACGAATGACCCTGCCGAGCTGTATCGCCAGCAGTTTCCAACGGCGCGACCTTGATGCGGCCCAATCCAATTCGATCGCAGCGCCGCCTCAGTATTTTTCCACATCGGGCGCCTCACTGCAAAGCATGCGCCGCCCCAGCCGCTCGTCCCACTCGACCGTATTCTAGTACACTCTAGCGTACATATACTATGCATATACATATATATATAATTGTATATATGCGTATACATACATAGATAGTGGTTTCCATGCCAACCAGAGCTACGGACTACGAGGGACAATGCTCGGCCCTAAAGTGGTTCGCCCCTAAAATGCGCTTAGAACGATTGCTGACGTCCCTTACAGAACGCACTCTGAACCCCTGTTTACAACCTATCGTATCCTGCACTTATCCAACATGTACCAGCATCGTCTTTTACAGCTCTACAAATCACAGATTGAACACGGCATTTTGTTCTTATGTGAAGTCGCTAACCTCCACACCATTATTCTTTACTACCTTAGAAGGCATCACGAGTATTGGTATGTGCCTCACCCACGTACTAACTACGGTTTTCAAACCCTAAGCCATACATTGCCTTCTCTGCTTACCAAGTTTGGCTTTTCTCGCACCCTGATACGCGAACTTTCCTTTAATTCTCTTTGGAACTTATTTAGTTAATGTGTGCATTTTCACCGCTATTTAATTCTTTTTTGTGACAGCGCGCAACTTGATTTGAATGTATCCGGAGATATAATGTATTTGTAGTATTTTCCATTTTATTGTGCACCGTGTTTTTACAGTTTTGAGTCGTTTATGCTACTTCATTAGCCTGTGCTATTTCTGTTTCCGTGCACACCGCAGTACCGATGTATACGGGGGGAAGGGAGCTTTGCCAAGCCGCGACTGAGCGGCTTTTTTTGCCTTCTTTTCAGCCATGTATTTATGTATGCATGTCTAGAATAAAGACTCAGACTCGGACTTAGTGACCACATCCGAACCCAATTCAGCAGTTTCTGAGTATTAATCTTTTTTGCTGAGTCATTGTCATTTTTGGTGAGTCATGCTTATGACTATGACTTATACCACCATCCTTTAGTGTTTCCTTCACTTAGTGCCCACTTCCGAACCTATTTGAGTGGTTTTTGAGTGTTAATTTTCATTCGCTCAGTCATTGCCATTTTGGCTGAGTCATGCTCTCGACTATTACTTATACCTTCATCATTTAGTGTTTCCTTCACTTAGTGCCCACGTCCAAACCCATTTCAGTAATTTTTGAGTGTTAAACTTTTTTCGCTGGGTGATTGTCATATTAGGCGGCTGTTTCATGACATTATGACACGCATCATGACGTTCATGTCATGACCTATCATTTATGTTCATTATACCCTCTTGCTATACTATAACAATTTTGGTACCTACCAAGTTAACGAAACGACAATGAGATCATCCAACCGTAGGCGGCTGTTTCATGACCTACATGACACGCATGTCATGATATGCATGTTATGCCCTGTGATTTATGTTCGTCATACCCTCTTGCTATACTATAACAATTTTGGTACCTACCAAGTTAACGAAACGACAATGAGATCACCAAACCGTAGGCGGCTGTTTCATGACCTACATGACACGCATGTCATGATATGAATGTTATGCCCTATGATTTATGTTCGTCTACACTCTTGTCATACTCTAACAATTTTGGTACCTACCAAGTTAACGAAACGACCATCAGATCACCAAGCCGTAGGCGGCTGTTTCATGACCTACATGACACGCACGTCATGATATTCATGTCATGACCTATCATTTATGTTCGTCATATACTCTTGTCATACTTTAACAATTTTGTTACCTACCAAGTCAACGACCCGCCGCGGTTGCTTAGTGGCTATGGTGTTGGGCTGCTAAGCACGAGGTCGCGGGTTCGAATCCCGGCCACGGCGGCCGCATTTCGATGGGGGCGAAATGCAAAAACGCCCGTGTGCTTGCGCTCTAGTGAACAATAAAGAACCCCGGGTGGTCAAAATTAATCCGGAACCCTCCACTATGGCGTGACTCATAATCAGAACTGGTTTTGGCACGTAAAACTCCAGAAAGAAGAAGAACCATGTTAACGAGACGACCATGAGAGCACCAAGCCGTAGGCGGCTGGATAGATAGATAGATCGTCAAAGTGGCATATTTTCGCCTAGAAATGCTTCGCATTTAACAATGTGCGGCTGCGTGCGCGGTGCACGCTGCAGCTCAACGGCAGAAGTGCCCGGACGTGGCGCTGCAGGAACAGTAGGCCGATGCTAATCGACAACGTCGACAAAACCGTGCAGTTCAAAAGCGCGAAGCGGACGCACACTTCGTGCCCGCCGTGAGCAAGCGACAGTACGGAAATGCGAGGCCAATTAATGTCAAGTGACTTTTCTTGGAAGGAAACTGAAGAGAAAAGTGGAGCGCCCTAACTGTCTCTCTTTGTGAGGACACCTCAACAGCACTGCATAGGGGAGGGTTAAAGGGAATCCAAGAAGAGCAGAGGAAGGAGGCCTCCCTAGCCGAGCGGCAAGGCCGCCGGGCTAAAGAAGCCCCGCGAAAGCGTCCAATACAAGGCGACAGCGCCGGCAAGGTGTTGTACTTCTAATCGATGCTCGTCGTGGTTATCCAGTTCTCTGTGTCCACACGCCACACTACGCGTGTTTACTCAGTCAGGTTTTGTTTACTGCAATCCATAATGCCGCTACAGCTACGAGCCTAAAAAAATCAATTATATTCCTGAGTGTGACGTGCCAATACCAAGCTATAGGATTATGAAGTAGACCGTAGTGGAGGGTACGCAAAAAATTAATTTTCACCACCTGGGGTTCTTTAACCTGCACCCAAAACGCTCTACGCGGGCGCTTTGGCATTTCGCCCTCGTCGAAAAGTAGCCGGCGTGGCCGGGATTCGATCTCGTGACCTCGTGCTTAGCAGCGCATCTTCAGCGAACGTATTCACGTTCTACTGAAGAAACGTAGACCACAAACAAAATAATAGAATGTCAAAGAAACTACTTTCCTACTTTCCATCGTTTCCATCAAGCTAAGTTTGTTGCCAATTCTTAGAAACAAACTTAGCTTGATCGTTTATCGTCAACCAAAGACGACTTATCACTCTACATTAAGTCATTATGTTTTAGCGAATAAAACAAGTCAACTTCAATACTAAAAGCCGAACATGAGCCATCATTTTGTGTATTAAGAAAATTAACCAAACTTTCTGAACTATTGACAACGAAAGGGTCATCAACATTAAGAATAACCTGAATGTTGGTTTTGTAGCTAACCCGCAATTTCACTTTTGAAAATATTCCTTTCCAATATTATGGCCCTGAACAGTAATACCAATTTCTGTACTTTACCCGAAAATATACTTGTAACTGTAAACCTTTCGCGCTGTTAACTCGAGACTTAAGACAACGCATCGGGTAGGATTGTTTAATTGCGACCGAAAAAATGTAGTGTCTGGGAGCGCAAACTTGTTCTGCATATTTAAAAAAATAAATCAGCACATAAACCTGTACATACGATGTCGATTCATACGTATATCTGTGCACCACATATATAAGTTAGTGTATAAAGGGCGCGATCTTGAATGCATTCTCTGATTTTGTTAAATTTGCCATATTTTAGCTTCCCGTCTTGCACCACGCAGCGCATGCCAGTGGGTATGTGCTTCCTTCAGAGTAGGCATTTGCCACTGTGACATTTATTACATATTGACACGGAAGGAGAGAAGGACGGTGCCTCCTAAGACGAAAAGTCAACCGCCTGCTTCTTATCCTCTTAGCTCCATAGTCGGCAGCTCCGTGTTAACATGGAATATCTGTTATAATGGTTAAATTCTTGGCACATAACATTATACGGAAGAGTCGCTAAATATTGTGAAATTTAATTTAATAAATCAAATTCTGGGGTTTGCGGGCCAAGACCATGATTTGGTTAATAGGCAGGTCACAGTGACGGACTCCGGATTAATTTTGACCACCTATGATTCTTTGTCGTGCACCCAATGCTGCGGGCGTTTTCGCATTTCACCCCCATCAAAATGCGCCCACCGTGGTTGGGATTCGATCCTACGCCCTCGGGCTTAGTAGTGAAACGACATAACCGCTAGGCCACCACGGCGCATGCGAAAACTTCAATTGAAAAAAAAAACATGGAATCTCAACGAGTATACAGCTAGACCGCTAGACCTATGTTTTAAAGATATACCGCACTGTAAAAAAAATTCTTCAGTTTACGGCGAAAGTTGAAGGTAAAACGTTGCCGGACACTTTTCCGTAAATGAAAAACGGCATTTCCGTAAAACGGAAAGTCTGTAAAAATTTTTTTCCGTCGAATGGAAAACGGAGAGTTCCTTCGAATGGAAAA
>NC_051156.1:70678286-70727454 GCF_013339745.2 Dermacentor silvarum
GGAAGTGCGGCCATGGCAACGTTAAATAGCAAGGGAGATAGGACACTCCTTGTGGGACGCTGAGGGAAATTCGTCGCTTATCCTCATTATACTTCCGAGCTTAACTTGGACACATCGATCTCTTAGAAATTCATAGACGAATCGAAAAGTGAGACACCCATGCTTCGGAGTCTGTTGATGATGCCTGTATGAAGCACTTGTCAAACTGAACATTGTTACGATGTGTAAAAGGAGTGTGTAGGACAACACGACAACGTGTTGACAATGTGTAAAAGGACAACACGACAACACACGTGTCGTGTTGTCGAGGAGTTGGAGGAAGATTGAGAGACATCAGGTTTTACGAGGACGAACGAATGACACGTTTATTGTTACGCCATGTTGTCTTTCTCCCCGAGCCCCTTGTAGCCGTCCCAGCCTTCCTAGCGCTGGGGGTCCCAACAGGTATGTGACGCCTTCTCTGGAAAGCGTCAAGAGTTCCCATGACACGACACCTTCCCCTTTTGAAAAGAGAAGCCCTCAGATTGCTCATAGGTTCAGGCGTTGCGGTGGTCTAATGGCTTGGCCACTGCGGGTGGTGTAGTTGGCTTCTTCTGAACAGCACGTTCCTGCTTGGTTCGGTGGTGCAACTTCTGGCACCTCTTGCAGAGGCGCTTTTGTGCGACGAACGCTTCCTTTGGCTGTTTGCACAGCATATGATCTCGGTGCATTTGACTCTCCAACGATGGTTCCTTGTTGTTGGCTGGCTTTAGCGGTGTCCTAGCTGTCTATTGTTTTACGCCTCCTGTTGTAGTGTTTGGATTCTCGCTCACGAATGACCGGATTATATTGCCGGAACTGATGCTGGTATTCCCACTTGGGCTCAAGTGTTTCAGGCAGAGTAGGGACGTTTGTTTTGAGTTTGCGGCCCATGAGATGCTCAGCTGGCGAGTAACCCTCGGCTCCAGGTGTAGCTATGTGGGCAAGAAGGACTTCCGCAACATTCGTGGATTTACAGATGATGTTCTTGGCAGTCTGGACAGCTTTCTCGGCTTTGCCATTGCTTTGCGCGTAATGTGGGCTGGAGGTCACATGTCTTACACCCCAACTGATCATAAATTTCAGGAACTCGAGATACCTGTACTGCGGGCCATTGTCAGACCTCAAAATGTCCGTAATGCCATAGCGAGCGAACAAATCACTAAGTAACTGCACAACATGTTTGGTTTGTGTCCCACAAAGCTTTTCTAATTCAAAAAACCTTGAGTAGTAGTCAACAGCTACTATGTAGTTCCTCCCTTCGTGGTGGAACAAGTCTGTGCCGACCACTTGCCACGGGCGTTCTGGGAGCGGTGTCTGAAGCAGCTCTTCCTTTGCCACAGGACGGTGCATTGTGCAGGTTGGGCATCTCGTCACGTACGTTTCAACGTCCTGACTGTTTGCTGGCCACCACGAAAACTCCCGTGCTCTTGCTCGGCATCTCACAACGCCTTGGTGTCCTCTATGTAGTCACTGCATAACTTCTTTACGTAATGAAGGGGGAAAGACTATCTTGGTGCCCTGAAGTAGGAGTCCCTGTACGACAGACAGTTCATCGGCCACACTTGCATACTTGCACAACTCTGGTGGCAGCATTTCTGTTTTGGGCCATATGGTAGTGCAGTAGCGCATGACCAGTGATGTCGTTGCATCTTTCTGCAGCTCGACCTTGGTCCTGTTCAGCATCTCAGTTGATGCTGGCAGCTCAATGGTCAGAAGTTCATACTCTTCCATGACGGATGCAAGGTGTTTGCCGGAGCACTGCAGCGGTTGTTTGACAAGACATCAGCTGTGTGCATGTCCTTTCCTGGTATGTGTGAAATCGTGAAGTCATACTCAAGCACACGCTTGCAAAAGCGCTGCAGTCGTGGTGTCATTTAGTCAATGTGTTTTGTTGAGAACAAAAGCACCAAGGGTTTGTGATCAGTCTCTATGCTGAACTGCAGACCGAGCACATACATCCTGAAACGTTCACACGCCCATGTTATGGCAAGTGCCTCCTTCTCTACCTGAGCATACTTTTGTTCTGTCAGTGTCATTGCCCTGGAAGCGTATGCCACTGGCGGCCGCTTACCGTCATTTGTTTGGAGCAGAACAGCTCCGAAGCCATAAGAGGAGGCATCATCTGATATCGTCAGAGGCCTTTGTGGATCCTAGTAGCACAACACTGGTGTTGTCGTTAGGTCATCTTTGACCCGATCGAAGGCTTCTTGTTGAGTCTGGTGCCAAACCTAAACTGCTTCATCCAGCAGCAGGTCTCGCAAAGGTTTTGTCTTCTCGGCCAGTCCCGGGAGAAATTTTGCCAGCTGGTTGACCATGCCCAGGAACAACCTGAGCTCTGTGGTGTTGTTCTCTGGCGGTGGCATCTTTCTGATGGCTTCAGTTTTCTCCTGGTCAGCAGAGATATCCGCTTCATTCAAGATGTGCCCGAGAAACTTTATTCTTCTTTTGCTGAATTCACACTTGCGTGGATTTAGAGTCATTCCTGCGTCCTTGAGCCTCTGAAGCACTGCTGTGAGATTTGCGTTGTGCTCCGCCTGGTTTTTCCCAAAAACGACGATGTCGTCCTGGTGGCATGCTATTCCAGGGAGGCCCTTAAGAATGCGAAGCATTTCTCGCTGAAAGAACTCTGGCGCTGTTGCAATGCCAAAAGGTAATCGCAGGAACTGAAATCTCCCAAACGACGTGATAAATGTGGTCAAGTCCTAGGACTCTGGTGCGAGGGGTGTCAGCTAGTAGCCAGAATTTGCATCGAGCTTGCTGAAAACTTTTGCATTGGCCAGCTTCGCCAAGTTTTCTTCAACTGTAGGCATGATGACCCTTTCCCGGATCAGCTGGCGGTTCAATTCAGTGTAGTCAATGCAGATTCAGACCTCTCCATTCTGTTTCGACGCAATGACCATAGGTGCACAACATGATGTCGCCTGGTGTGCGACATTCATTCTCTGTAGTTCTTGTTCGACTTTAGGCTGGAGTGGAACAGCTACTCGTCGAGGCGTTGTCACTGCATAAGGCGTAGCATTTGCTTTGAGTGTCACCTTGTAGACAGTTTTCATTTTACGAAGTCCTGTGAAGAGTTCACAGAACTCTGGTCTTGCCTCGGGGGACACCATGTTTCTTGCTTCAGTTTGTTTGTTGGCCTCAACTGCCTCCAGGTGTGACAGTATGTCGAGAGCACGTATGGCTGGTCGTCCCAATAGAGCTGTTTGCAAGACGTCCACTACAAAAACCTGTTGCTGAACAGACTTGCCTTGCCATGCGACTGTTGCACTGAACATTCCCTTTGTTGTGATGGGTGTTCTTCCGAAAAGTCTTTTGTCAGGAGTTTTCAGAGTCTGCATGCGGCTGCTGTCATACTGCGAAGCAGGTATTACTCACGTCTGCTCCTGTGTCGACTTTGAAGCGAACAGGACGACTGTTCACATGTGCAATGATGAACCAAGGTTCCAGGGTGTCTGTCTCGCTGACCTCACCAAGAAATACTTCCTCTGTGTTTCCTGTTCCTAATTTCCTTGTGCTGGATCCAAACGCCCTTTGCCCTGTAGGTTGCTGGCTTCCCGACAAGCACACTGTTGCATAGCGACCAGTTTTCTCACAATTGTTGCACAGCTTTCCGAAGGCTGGACACTGCTTCTTGAAATGCTGCTGTGTACTGCCACACCACTTGCACAAATTTCGTCCCGCGAAGTGCACCGCTGGAGGTTTGGCTGGTTTCCGCTGCGCGCCTCCATGGTTGCGGCATTCGTTTGACCGTTGCAGCTCCTCGACCACAGCAATGCGTTCCGTTCCGTCGCGGAGCTCGTTCTGTTGCTTTTTGACGAATTAAGAGTTCCGTACAATTTTCACTGCAGACTGAAGTGTGAGTTTCGAATGTAGTTGCAGCATTCCACTTAGACCGAGGTCAAAAAGTCCTACAACCAGCCGGTCACGAATGAGGTCGTCTTTCAGTGAACCGTATTCACACGTTTCAGCGAGGTTGTGCAGGTCGCTGATAACCGATTCGACCGACTCTTTCGCTTCCTGCTTACGGTAATTGAACTTGGCCCTCTCGAAAATGACGTTTGTGCACGGTATGAAGTGTCCCTCGAACTTGCGTTTCACTGTTGCGTAGTCCGCGAGGTCGGCGTCTGTTAGGCTTAGTGACGTCAATACGTCTTCGGATTCCTTCCCCATCGCGTACACGAACGTGTTCTCCTGTGTTTCAACATCACGAAGGTGAAGTCCTGACACAATGCGATAGCGTTCCCACCTTGCGACCCAACGTTTCCAGTCATTCGGGTCTCGGAAATCCAACTTCTCTTGCACGGCGAACCGGTTCAAAAAGCTGGCGCCATTTTGCCGGCCCGCTGCCGCTGCTTGCTGAGCGTCGTTTTCCCTTCCGTCTTGCATGGTAGACGTTTCGTGGCTCTCACCGGATGCTAGGCGACTTCTTGTTTACCGCTGCCACCATGTCGTGTGGGTCGAGGGGTTGCAGGAAGATTGAGAGACGTCAGGTTTTACGAGGACGAACGAATGCCACGTTTATTGTTACGCCATGTTGTCTTCTCCCCGAGCCCCTTGTAGCCGTCCCAGTCTTCCTAGCGGTGGGGGTCCCAACAGGTATGTGGCGCCCTCTTTGGAAAGCGTCAAGAGTTCCCATGACACGACGCCTCCTTGGCAACGTACATAAAGATGGCGAGTGTGGAAATACCATATGTGCGATGGTGCTCGATATGGCTTAGTAAAGCCATATCGTAAAGCCCAAGCCATAGTAAAGCCCAAGATTGGGCACTCAACCGTGGCCGAAAGCCGGTCATACACGATGGCAGTCTATTTCCTGGCTCAAGATACCATGTTAACCTTGTATATATTAGTCTTTCGATCAACGTTGATACGCATGATGTTAGCGATACTGGCCGATATGAGACAAAGTTCGCAGGATCCTTTCCGAACTTGAGTACTGGCACAACCCATGCTATATTCCACGCTTCTGGGGTCTCTCCTGTGCTCCAGACGTGAATAAATATTGCCGCGAGACAGAAGAAGAAGACCGGCACCGAAGCAGAGGTCAGCATTAGGCCGGCACTGAAGAAGAGGAAGTAGAAGTTGCTCCTCGCCATCTTGGCTGGTTGCTGCTACGCCTGTGCTACTCGCCTATTTTGTAAATATTTGTAAATATACGTTTTTGCGGAACATTTTCTGGTGGAGGTGCGGGGTACGCTGCCTGTTCATCCCAATCACCCAAGCACGGAACTCCGAAGCGGTCGACGGCTCGGCCAGCTTGTTAATGGTGTAGGAATCCGACCTGACCCAGAAAAAATTCGTGCCGTGAAGCATTTCCCTACACCTTGCTCAACCAAAGACGTTCGCTCCTTCATTTTCTTATGTTCATATTTTCGTCGCTTTGTCAAAAATTTCGCTAACATCGCTCGTCCACTCACCGACCTTCTCAAGAAAGATACGCCTTTCGTCTGGGGCCATCTAGAAGCTAATGCCTTTTCTGCGCTTATCCGCCTTCTGACGACTTCTCCTCTGTTGGCACACTTCGACCCATCTGCTCCTACGGAAGTTCGGATGGATGCCAGTGGATACAGAATCGGAGCCGTCCATGCCCACTGCCAGCATGGTCGTGACTGCGTCATAGCGTACGCCAGCCGCCTGCTCTCAGCCCCAGAACGCAATTACTCAATTACCGAGCGTGAATGCCTTGCCCTTGTTTGGGCAATGTCCAAATTTCGGCCATACCTCTTTGGCCGCCCATTCACGGTAGTCACTGACCATCATGCGCTCTGCTGGCTTTCCTCGCTGAAAGATCCTACAGGCCGTCTCGGACGCTGGGCTTTGCGATTACAAGAGTACTCGTTTTCCGTCATCCACAAGTCAGGCCAATTACATCAGGACGTTGACTGCCTGTCCCGTTATCCCATGGATCCACCCGACAGCACCAACCCTGACACCGATGCCTGTGTCCTTCCTATATCTCAGTTAATTCATTTCGGCGATGAACAGCGGCGTGATCCGGCGTTACGTTCCATCATCAACGGTCTCAGTTCCGGGCCCCGTGACGAGTCACTCCGGATGTTTAGCTTACATAATGGAACTTTATACCGCCACAGTGTATACCTCGAAGGCTCATCTTGTGGTGCCCTCCTACATGCGTACTACTGTCCTCCAGCAGCTTCACGACGAACCTACAGCAGGTCATCTTGGTGTAACGCGCACTTATGATCGCGTGCGGCGTCGTTTCTTTTGGCCTGGGCTTTATCGCTCCGTACAGAAGTATGCTGGCCGCTTTCCCTACATCAGCATCAGGGAACAAATGGGTCGCTGTTGCGACAGATTATGCCACGCGTTACGCTATTACGCGCGCACTTCCAACAAGCTGTGCTACCGATATTGCCGTCTTCCTCCTTCACGATGTTATTCTGCATCACGGAGTGCCTCGTCAACTGCTCACCGTTCGCGGTCCTTACTTCTTGTCCCGTGTCATCGATGACCTTCTGCGCTCATGCTCCACGAAACACAAAGTCACCACTGCCTATCACCCTCAGACAAACGGCCTCATCGAACGCCTGAATCGCACCATGACCGACATGCTGTCCATGTATGTTTCCGCCGACCACGGCGACTGGGATGCTACATTGCCCTCTGTTACACTTGCCTATAGTTCGTCACGCCACGATACGACAGATAGTTCACCGTTTTATCTCCTTTTTGGCCGGGAACCGACACTGCCTATGGATACTTTACTACCAGCCGCTCCACGACAACCATCGGAGTACGCACAAGATGTCATCGAAAGGGCGCACGCTGGGCGTCATATCGCGCGCGACCGCCTTCAGATGTTGCAGGTGTCCCAGAAGAACCGCTACAATTGCCGTCACAAGGATGTATATTACGCTCCTGGATCCTTAGTGCTCCTCTGGCCGCCAACTCGACACGTTGGTCTCTCCGCGCAGCTTCTACCACGCTACTATGGTCCTTAAAATGTTACTTATGATGCTCTTGTATTACTCAATTTCCGCTTCCCCTTTGTAGCAGCCGCCGAGGTGCCATAGCGGCTATGGTACTGCATTGCTAAGCACGAGGTCGCGAGATCAAATTCCGGCCGCGGTGGCTGCATTTCGATGAGGCAGAAATGAAAGGACGCCCGTCTCCCGTCCATTGGGTGCAAGTAAAAGATCCCATGGGGGTCAAAATTAAATGGAGTCCCCCACTACGGCTTGCCTCATAATCAGATAGTGTTTTTGGTACGTAATACCTCATAACCTAACTTATTTTTTCCTCTTTTGTTGCACATATCCAATGTAGCAAAGCCCAAAATTCGCTGGCGAGGTGAAATTATGTCGGCGTAGTGGGATATCCACATACCAAAAGAGCACCTCAGGAACAGCAAAAGATGGTCGCGTAACCACTTAGCTAGGGACAGTGATGCAATTATACGCCCAAGATTAGTTGTATTATGGCACGTCTTGTGAGCGCTCAAGTTTTTTTTATTTTTATGTTGCGGAATGATATCACGCCACCCCATTCTTATTTTGTGGTACCAGAAAGATTGCTGAGTGATCAGCGCATTGCTACAAGTAATCGCTAAAGCGCTGCGTTCATGTATCACCATCGACCCCTTCGTTTATCTCAACTGACGCCAAATGTTTTCCTTTTTTTGTCAAGTGCTCAAATCACAATTAGGAAATGAACTTTCAATGATTGCGATAAAATGTGGCTGCGACGATAACACATAGCATGCCTGGCACGTGCAGTCACTAGATTTATTGCAACGAAATGGATGCAGCCCAAGGCCAAATGAGTCTCTACATCATAAAAAAATGCATACCACTAATTACGACTGCGATATAACCAGACAACAATCATACTTAAAAGGATATGTGTGCCGTACGCGCACGTGTAAAAAAGCTGGCAGATCCCACGCACTCGCAATCGATGTTATGCGAAGCAGTGTGTGGGGAGCCTACCAAGTTAACGAAACGACCATGAGCGCACCAAGACATAGGCAGCTTTTTCATGACCTACATGACACGCATGTCATGACATTCATGTCATGAGTACTGAGGAGTCCCTTTAGCAACGCCTTGGAAACCTTAAGGCGAAAGCCTTAGCCATGCTCATAACTATGACCTCAATCATTCACCTTTGGTCTTTTCCTTCACTTAGTACCACATCCGAACTGATTCCATTGGCTTTTAAGTTTTCATCTTTTTTCGCAGAGTCATTGTCATTTTTGCTGAGTCATAGTCATGAATATGGCTTCAACCATTATCTTTAGTGCTTCCTTCAATTAGTACCCATGTCCGAACCCATTTCAGTGGTTTTTGAGTGTACATTTTTTTGCTGAATCATTGTCATTATTGCTGAGTCTGGTTATGACTATGGCTTCTTCCACCACCATTTAGTGTTTCCTTCACTTAGCACCCACGTCCTAAACCATTTGAGTGGTTTTTGAATGTTGATCTTTTGTGCTGAGTCATTGTCATTTTTGCTGAGTCATGCTCATGACTATCACTTCTAGCATCATCCAGTAGTGTTTCCTTCACTTAGTACCTACGTCCGAACCCATTTGAGTGGTTTTATAGCGTAAGCTGTTATGGGCTCATTCCAATAGCCGCTTCTGGTCGCGATGATGCCGCCGCCGGCGTTCGGCCGTAACCGCTATCGCCGGAAATGGGAAAAAAAGTACCCGCTCTCCGCCGGGATCGAACCCAGGCCCGCTGCGTGGGAGTCGGACACTTTACCACTGAGCCACGCAAGCTTTTTTTCTTTATCTTTATACTGAGCCACGCAAGCGCTTGCTGTAAGGCAGAACGAAAAATCCCTTTATACGCGCCAGCGCATTATACGGCCGGCGCGCAGGCGCACACGACCCGAGCCTCCCCCAGTATGGTGGCGCCATCTAGTTAACGCGCCTGCAAGCGTCACGTGCGACGAGATGCGATTCAGACGCGATGCGATTCAGACGAGGCGCGCAATCAACGCTGTCCCGATGTTAGATGTTCGCCACGTGTTCTGGGTACCTCTTCGGTACAGGTTATGGCGTCTCCTCGCAAGGTACGAACCGCTGCTGAAGAAGCGAATCGTAGAGCTACGTGCGCGGCTACAACCAGGCATCATCGGGCTCAGCAGACTACTGAGCAGAGAGCATTTCAAGCCACAGCTCTCCGTCGACGCCGACGCCGGGCAGACAGTTCAGATCGTTCTCGTCAAAATCGAGGCGAATACACTTTGCCGCGAAGACCTTGTTGTGTGTGGAGCCAAATTGGAGGTACTCTTGCGCCGCTCAACCAGCTTGCGCAGTGAATGAGCTGCGTGTGCCGCGCAGGCCTGTGACTTTTTGAGTGTTATCTTTTTTCGCTGAGTCATCATTGCAATTTTTTCTCACTCATCCTCATGACTATGACTTATAGCATCACCATTTAGTGTTGCCTTCACTTAGTACCCACCTGCGAACACATTTCAGTGGTTTTTGAGCGTTAATGGTTTTTTTTCACTCGGCCATTGTGATTTTAGGCGGCTGTTTCATGACCAACATGACACGCATGTCATGATATTCATGTCATGACCTGTCATTTATGCTCTTCATGCACTCTTGTCGTAGTATGCCAATTTTGGTAAATACCCAGTTAACGATACGACCATGAGAGCACCAAGACGTAGGCTGCTAGATATATAGATATATATAAAGTGACAAATGTTCGCCAAGAAATGCTTCGCATTGAATATGCAGTGCCTTGTATAGGTCAGTGCTCGGCTCGTGGTTCTGTGAGGTTGTGCATCAGCGGAGTCGCAGGCCCCAATGATTTCTCGGAGAATCGCAAACAGTTATACATACTTTTACCTTTTTAATCAACTGAATGGTGATTATAGGATGTGTCGGCTAAAGGGCATGCACTGCGAACAAAATATAACGCTATGGCTGTTTTGACTTTTCTATGATAAAGTGTACTTGAAAAGACTCTATGTTAAAGAGGTAGCAAAGGATGTATTCCATATGCGGTTTGTTTAGAACTCCACAGGGTGGTAATACCTTCAGATTTGGCTCCAAAGACAGTGGTCCGCAGTGACTAGTGTTTGGTTGACAGACGAGATAACAAAGGAGGTACCGAATGTGATGTTCGGGACTATTCGGCACTTTCGCTAGTGCGCAATGATGCGGAAGAAAGACAGGGAGTCGTTTTGGAGCATTTATCAAAATGGAAAAGAACCCTAAAAATATATATACAGAGATAGCTGATGATCTGCGTAACGGCAGTCAGTGTGTCCACACACGCACAGCACACGAGTATGAACGGGCTGTGACAGTCCCGTGTTTCGAGGCTCACGCTTCCGTCGTCCAAGGCGCTGCGGATTCACCCGTGCTCGAGCCGACTGCGAAGACGACACGTTCAGGCCCCGTCCAGCACGGTTCTCGGGCTCGGCACGCTCAGGAGCAGCAACGGCAGCAGGCAGGCAATGCCTTGTCCAGCACGACCTCGGTGGCGAGCTCGTACGCCGCTCGCAATCCACGTGCGGCGGTCGCACGTGAGGACCGCGTCTAGCACAGCAACATCTGTGCCAGACGAACGCTGCTGGGCACAGCTCCGGTGCAGCAGCTCAGGGACCGGCGGCACTCCGGTCAGCCAGCGCCTCGAGCACTGGCAGCAGGAGCCCTGTTTCCTCGGACGCCCTCGTCCACGCCCGGCTCCGCGATCCTCCGCACCTTGCCACGGACATCTCGCCAGGCAGGTCCTCTCGCCTCGTTCGCCCCAGGAGCTCGGAACTGCTGCCCGCCTGGCTCGAACACTGCGAGCTCGCCTCGTGCCGCCGCGCTCGTGCACCCGTTCGGTTCTTCTTCCCGGAGCTTGGGTGGCCGCTCCGATCTTTTAGCGGCACCTCGCGGCACTTACATATGACACCGAACAATGTAATGGAAAAAGTTTGGCGTACCTCCGCATTTGTGAGTGCTTAGTGAACTTTTGTGTAATGCTGAATGACCACTTCTGGAATTTCAGCGAACGCGAGATCGGGCAATAGGTGGCAGCACCGTCGTCGTGTTAGAGTGGATGGGCGGTCAGCGGCGGGGCATCGCTGTGGGCGATTTTTACCGATTGCTTGGTAATGAAACTCACTGACTGCAGTGAAATGATAATATATGGTACTCCAATGTCAAATTTTAAATGCAGAGCATTTCTTTAACTCACATGTAGCGTGCGCCGTCCGTCCGCAACAGCTCGAGCACACGTGCGCCCTCTCCCCCACTCCTCCTCTCCCGCATCACGCTTGCAGCACATGTGCAGCGCGCGAAGCGTCGTAGTCGTGGAACAACAACAAACAATAAGGAGGACAAGAAGCACGAGGAGAAGGCGCGATAGGAGAACAAGGATTCGCGCCGGTGGATCGCGCGCGTGCCGTGGACGCGCGTAGCCGTGCCGGTGGCGTCGACGTCTACTACCGAAACGTGTGGTGGCGAGGAGGGATGGTCCGTCACCAGCTGCAGTTACGCTGACACGCGCGGCGAATACGCCGGCTTCACCGCCGTGTGCGTTGACGCCTACCGTCACGGCCACGGCCAAGACGACGGCGAGATCACCATAATCACCTTCTACCTCTCGCCGAAACTCAACCGAGACGCCGTTGCAGAGTTCCTCGAACTGGCCATGAACGACCATCGACGCCAGCAACGACGACAACCAGAACAACCAGAAACGCAAAGACAACGACGACCCAAAGTCCTCGTCGGCGACTTCAACGTCGACGTTCGCAAAGACGACTGGATCGTCAGGCACGTGCGCGACCGTTACGGTCTCGACTGCGTGTATGACCACAACCCCGTCAACAGCAGGCAGCCGACCACCATCCACGGGTCCTGCATAGACCTCGTCTTTGCGTCCTCCTCCTCGTCCTTGTACGTCCAGCCCCTACTCACGGACCCTCTCACCGTCCACTTTAGCGACCACAAGGCAGTCGTGCTCGTCGTGCGCTAAATCGACACTCGCCACTCACTCACCCCTCACCATGTCAACGACCACGCTCCCCAGAGGCCCCGCAGAGAGGGACGGACGTAACCGGAGGCATGTAACCAGGCGGGCGTAACCTGTGCTCAAGTGGTCCAGCACAATAAACTTTGCTTCTGCAGTTGAAATGGTGCGTTTCGCTGGTAGGTGGAGTACCCTGAGGCTGCAGGTAACGTCCGAAAAAAGACCATGGCGGGTTTAGGCAACTTCGTTTAGGTCATTCCAATCCTAAAAATCGGAAAGTGTTCAGCGCCGCATGGAAATGTGAGCGAGTTCTTGCTCTTTGCCGCCGGAGAAGCGCCGTGCCTGCGCAGACAAGAACAGTGTACAGCATGCTATTCCAGAGAGCGAGAGAGCGATGGAAATGATCTGGATCAAAACCAAGTTGGGTGAACGCCAAGTCCTTATTGGCAGTATGTACAGAGCTCCTAACTCACCTGTGGATGTTATTTTGCACTTAAGAAAATTTATGGAGTCTAACATGCATCAAGGCAATAATATTATATTTTTAGGTGATGTTAACTTGGCCGGCATTGATTGACCGAAACTTTGACCGGGACAGACTGAGGTTTCGAGTTGTGACCAGATTTTGGAGCTAGCTTTCTGTTTAGGCCTAACCCAGGTAGTGACAGATTATACAATAGTCTGTGAGACTAAATCACCAATACTTGATTTCATCTTTCTGTCAAATTCTTTATTACTACATCTAGAAATATGTAAAACTGAGGATGGTCTTTCAGACCATAAAATGGTGCAACTATTTCTAAGCTTAGGACCTGAACCACATATATCCATGTGCACTTCATAAAACGTTTTTGAAATTTTCCTCTGCTAATGATGTTGGTGTGTTGCAATTTGCAATGGTGATAGGTTGTATTAAAAATGACATACCAAAGTGCCATAAAAGAATTAAAAGGAAAAATCCTTGGATTACAAGAGAAGTTATACATCTAAAGAGACGATTAAGGCGAAAACGTGGGGACTGTTCGAGGTATCCAACCCCGGATAAGAAGATCTGAATTCAACGCATGAGCCAGGACCTTAAATCCCTTATAAAAGAATGTAAAGATAAGTTTTATATTGGGACACTGATGAAGTTCCTTAAAGAGGTGCCTCAGAAGTTCTGGCGTAATGTCAACCCATCCACAAAACCGTTATCTTTAAATGATTACTTTACATCCGTTTTTACTAAAGATGATGGTCATACACCTCATGTAGCCAACACACCTGCTAGACCACCTATTGCAGACAGTGAAATCAATGAACAAGGTGTTTTAAATCTCTTGCTCAATATCGATGTTAAGACGAGCCCTGGTCCTGACGGCATTCCAGACGAGTTTTTGCGTAGATATGCAGAATGGAACTCTAAATACCTAACTAAAATTTTCAGTCCTCTGTTGATAGTGCTTGCTACCCGGTAGCAGGGAAATGCGCAACAATCATACCTATACACAAAAGTGGCAGTACTGCGGAAGTGGGAAACTATTGACCAATTTCTATTACAAGCGCGTGTTCTAAGCTCCTCGAGCACATCATTTATAAACAATTAGTTTCTTACTTGGACAAATACAACTTGTTTTTTTTTCCTGGACAGCATGGTTTCCGAAAAAAGCTTTCACCAACCACCCAACTCTTTTAAATTGTACATTACCTCTCTGAAACGTTAAACTCCCGTCGTCAAACAGACATAATGTTCCTCGACTTTGCGAATGCATTTGACAAAGTATCCCATCCGAAGTTAATCACAAAAATTTATTTCGTATTTCAAAGCCCAGCAAACTCTCAATGGTTTTCATCTTTCTTCTAGAGAAGAATACGTCGAATTCGCGGAGTGCACATCATGCCCTTCCCGTGTTGTGTCAGGTGTTCCCCAAGGAAGTGTGTTAGGTCCTGCCTTATTCCTGATGTTTATAAATGACTTGCCAAGTATTATGTCCCTGTCAGACTTTTTGCTAATGATTGTGTGATGTATAATAAAATTCTAAATAGTAATGATCAGGCCAATTTACAGTCTAGTCTGCAAAAAAAATTTAAATGTTGTGACGACTGGCAGATGGAACTGAACGCAGCTAAATCTGTTGTTATGTCCATTACGAGAAAGAAATAAATTTTGCATTATCCTTACAATATAAGTTGTATAACTATTAGCAGAGTCGGTAAACATAAGTATTTGGGCATAATGTTCACTTCTGACCTCAGATGGAATCAACACATTGATGCTGTATGTAGTAAGGCTAGCAAAACGCTCTGGAGCCTAAGGCGGAATATAAGTGCGTCGACACCTGAGGTAAAAATCTTAGCCTATAAATCCTTAACACGTCCTGTCATGAAATATGCTAAAACTGTATGGGATCCCTACACTAAATCCAACCAACAAAAACTTGATAAAATGCAGAGGTTAGCATCAAGGTTCGTATTTAACAAGTATCGCTACTGCCAATCCCCCACTGAACTTTGTAAGCTTGCCGACTTACCTCCGCTAGATTTGCGTACCAGGTATGAGCGACTGAAACATATTGACCTTATCATTAATGGTCACTTGCTTGTCGACAAACACAAGTACTTCAAAATCTTGACAAATCAAATATCCAGACATCGTCATAGCCAGTACATCACACCCCCTCAAGACAGAAATGACTGTTTTAAGTACAGCTTTCTCCCGAGAGGTATTACAGAATGGAATGCGCTCCCCGACTCTGTCTTGTCAGCCTCATGCGTTGACGAATTTTAACAATGTGCACACGATATTTTTTGCCGCTAACTAATATGTATATCATAACTTTGCCAAAGGTGTAAAGGTTCATTTTTTGTTTCTTATTTTTTGGGGGAATTTGCACATTGCATAGAATTTAAACTGATTCACATCCCTGTTGAGACGTCTGCAGTTGTTCATTTACTTGCTTTTTTGTTCTCATACTGTATTCTTGTATCCTTCATCGGCTGACAGTATTATTAAATAAAAAATGATAAAATAAATATGTCTGAAAAATCGTGGGGGCCATCCAAACCATCTCTTCTGCAGCTCTTCCGGGCACCCGTTGTTGGATACCTCGGCTACAGCCCGTCTGTACTTTCTTGGATTAGTACATCTGCCATCCGCACACATGATAGAACTCAGGCTCGCGCACTGTGAATTTGCCTAGGATTACCAGGATATGATTATACATGTGGCACTATTGCAGAGGCACGCGCGTGCCCAGCTCCAGGTTGTCTGCCACATAAGCAAGTGACAGTGAATTTAAGGCAACTGACTATGCATAGGAATCATCCACTGACAAACAGCTTCCACTGCGGTTGTGGAGAGGCCTGGAAACACTCATCCATCGATTACGGCTCGGTGCGGCTTACACACGCCGACAGCTCCACAAGATTGGACGAGAACGGGACCCTGACTGTAGCACCTGTCACACTCCTGAGACAATAGACCAAGTACTTTGCGTGTGCCCTCAATATGCGGCCGAGCCAAGGACACTTAAGTGTTGTGTTGACTGCGTTGTTGTTGACTCTGTTGTGTTCTTGTGTTGTGTTGACTGTGTTGTTGTGTTAACTGTGTGACTATTTTCCGAAGATAAGATTTTAGGCATGTGGAAAAGAGCTGACCGTGCCCAACGCACCGTAAAATAACTTTTGATCTTTCTTTGCGAAACGTGCTTACACAGCCGTCTCTAGGACCTGTCGAAACAGGCTTTTTGAGGAGTGAAGACAGTGCAAAATGGTTTGCGCGATGATGTTTTGTGTTAACAAGATTACTCCTACGCGTAGTGTGTCTAAAGCGCTCATCCGCATATCGAAAAACGTGTGTAAATAGAAGCTCATTGTGCAATGTCATAATCACCTGCTACCTACCTCTCCCTGTATCTCTTACTTGCCGTTACCCAAGTAGCAGGCATGTATGTAGACACGCTCTCCAGGCCGACCTCTCCTCCTTTCTCTTCATTAAAATCTCCACCCTCTTCCCCCAATTTTCCGTAAACTATAGGATATATTATAATACCTTAGTTCTGCGAGGTACGCCATCATGAGTGACTGCGCTGTGGTAGAATCGCCATGTGGTTTCAGACGCTTTTTTTATTTATCCCGGTAACAATACAAACGCAGCATTTTAGCACGAAGGATGTTTCTGAATTATCATACTTACATGAGAATGATGCGAATAATTTTCAGTTACCTTACAAGACAGCCTTTTACGTTGTTCCCATTATTTGTTTAAATAATGGTCGCTACCGTCCGTCAAGCTTACAACACAACGCTAAAGAGTTCAGCCGCCAGTGACTCAGTTTTACGACGTCCTGTGTCTTGTGACTAAAATGTTACTGTTGTATATCAGCGTTTGGACGAGCGAGCGAAGACGAGGAGAGCGAAGTGGCGCACCCAAGAACCGTACGTGAGTGTACGGTTCTTGGGCATTACGACGACTCTCGCCCACTGATGCTCAGCTGTGATGCTTCGCCATGTGGGTTAGGAGCAGTTCTTGCGCAGTTGGACGGAAACGGACACGAACTGCCAAAAGCGTTTGCGTCAAGAACACTCGGCAAATGTGAGAGAAACTACTCCCAACTCGACAGAGAAGGGCTTGCAATAGTGTTTGCAGTCACGCATTTTCATCAGTACATTGCCGGTCGGCATGTACTCATAGTGACTGACCATAAGCCGCTTCTTGGAATAATGTGCCCTAGGAAGCAAATTCAGCAAGTGTTATTACCCCGGATGCTTCGTTGGTGCATAATTTTGAGCGCCTATGACTACGAGTTGCTGTACCGAAGTGGCGCACCCAAAGACTCTGAGCTCGTGACCACGCAGCCGCCTTGCAACGTTCTAAGATGCAATAAAAGGCACTTTACAATAGTTACTTATGGTGACCTTGTAATACTCTATTTCCGCTTCCCTTTTGTAGCCCCCGCCGCGGTGCCTTAGCGGCTATGGTTTTGCTAGTCCGGCCTAGTCCGAAACTATTTTGAGTGGTTTTTGGATGTTAATCTTTTTTGCGGAGTCATTGTCATTTTTGCTTAGTCATGCTCATTACTATGACTTCTAAAATCATCCTGTAGTGTTTCCATAACTTAGTACCCACGTCCGAACCCATTTGAGTAGTTGAGTGTGAATCTTTTTTTCGCTGAGTCATCATTGTCCTTTTTTCTTAGTCATTCTCATGACTATGACTTCTAGCATCATCATTTAATGTTGCCTTCACTTAGTACCCACGTCCGAACCCATTTCAGTGGTTGTTGAGTGTTAATGTTTTTTTTTCGCTCGGTCATTGTGATTTTGGGCGGCTGTTCGATGACCTACATGACACGCATGTCATGACATTCATATCATGACCTATAATTTATATTCTTTATACACTGTTGTCACAGTGTCCCTATTTTGGTACCTACCAAGTTAACGAAACGACCATGAGAGCACCAAGACGTAGGCAGCTGTTTCATGACCTACATGACACACGTGTCATGATATTCATGTCATGACCAGTCATTTATGTTCATCATACACTGTTGTCATAGTATGGCAATTTTGGTAAATACCAAGTTAACGATACGGCCATGAGAGCACCAAGACGTAGTCGTGTTTATAGATAGATAGATAGATAGATAGATAGATAGATAGATAGATAGATAGATAGATAGATAGATAGATTGATACTGTGAAACCGGAAAATGTTCGATGAGAAATGCTGCGCATTTAAAATGTAGAAATCGTGTAAACACGCACCAGGGGGCTAATCTGGATGGCTTCTCTGCAACATGAAGTGCCTCTTTTGGGATACCGCACTCGTCACACTTTCCTTCAAATCGAAGTATGAGAGGTTTGATGGCATGTGGTTTATTCGTGTTGTGTATTCGTGTGGTACAGTATGTGACAATGTCATAGCATATATGTTCTGGTGATGATCGAGCTCTGAGAACGTAAGTTAGCATGAGTTGTGTTCTTTGTTCCATCGATGGCTCGTTAGTTTCTGCATATAGACTAGGAACAGGGGAAGTTCTGTAGGCGCCAGTTAACCAAGCGTATCCCTTGATTGTGTAGTGGATCTGGTCGCGTGAGGTAAGACTGTCTGGCTGACCCATAGCCTACAAAACCGTAGTCTATTTTGCTGCGTACCAAAGATGGGTATATATGCAGGAGGAATTTCCGGTCGGAGCCCCATTGTTTGCTTGATAAGATTTTAAGTACGTTCAGTGCATTGTTGGTTTCTATTTTCAAACTGTTTATGTGTGCTATCAAGTTGAACTTCTTATCAAACATAACGCCCTAGAAACTTCTGTTCTTTTTAACAGGTAAAACAAATTGGTGCGTCTTCAGGAGATGGTCTGGATATAAGCCCCTTTTTTGGGGAAAATACCACAGCGACAGTTTTTTCAGTGGAGAAACGGAAGCCGTTTTCGGCGTGCCAATTGTGTTAGTTTATTTAATGTGATTTGAACTTGTCGTTCGCAGGTTACCATGTTCGATCCTCGGCGCGAAATTTGGAGATCATCTACGTATAATGAATAGCTGAGAGTAGATGGAATTATTCTATTTACGGAATTCATTTTCACCACAGAGTTGTTAGTATACATCCCTGTGGCACACCATTTTTCCTGTACGAATATGCTTGACAACGCTGTTCCTAGACTCACTTGAAATGTTCGATCATACAGAAAGTCGGCTACACTTGAACATTTTTCGGCGGATCCCTAGATTCGCCAGATCTCTTAGTATGCCAAATCTCCAAGTGGTTTCGTATGACTTTTCCGGGTCAAAGAAAACTGTGAGACAGTGCTGTTTATGTAGAAAAGCATTCCGTATTTCCTTTTCTAGTCGGACGATGTGATCGGTTCTTGAGCAGCTCTTTTGATAACCGCACTGGTGAATATCTAGTGTACTTTGATTTTCAAGAATGAATGTCAGCCTTGTATTTACAATGTTTTCGTAATATTTTGCTAAGCAGCTTGTGAAGCAATGCGCCAGTAGCTGCTGGGAGATGTAGGCGGTTTTCCGGCTTTCAGGAAAGGTACTATGATTGCGGTTTACTGGATTTTGGCATTATGCCTGTATCCCATATTTTGTTGAAAAATACTAGCAGAGCTTTTACGGATGCAAGTGAAAGGTGTGAAAGCATTGAATAATGAATGCGGTCATGGCCAACTGCCGTTTTCTTGCTGGCAGAAAGTACCCTGTTTATTCTTTATTCTTAGGGGAACATTTTAGGGTTCACTTGATGTCCGTGTAATAGGCAGTCTCTCTTTATCTGCAGACTGTTTGTATTTTAGAAATGTATCAGAGTAGTTCGCTGAGCAGGAAACATTGTAAAAGCGTTTACCTAGTATGTCAGCTTGTTCATGTAGTGTTGTCTGTATGCCTGGAGCTGTGAGTAAAGGTACTGTATATGATGAATAGTCTCCCCTGCACTTCCTGAGCTGATTCCACAACTTTGTGGATGTGATTGAACTATTAATTGAGGTCACATATACTTTCCATGAAGATTTGTCCGCTTGCCTCCGGACATATGGCGCTTTCGCTTTAGCCTGTCTGAAGTTTACAAAGGTTACTATAAGTGGGGTAACTTCTCAGGATACCCCAAGCCTTATTTTTGCTGTTTCTTTGCTGGTGTGCACTCTGGTGTCTACCAGAGGTTTAGCTTCCTTCGCACAATGATGATTGGGGTATTTCCTTTTCTGCCACTGCTATTAGGACTGCTGTGAGGCTTTCATTCATTTCATCTATGTTGAGTTCCGGTAAAAGGACATCTTCGAGTTTTGCGTTCTCCATAAATAAAGGCCAGTCTGCATGCTGTAACTTTCAGCGTTGTGGTTTAGAGTTTAGGATAGGTAATGTTGATGATAGTTTGGTGACTGCCGGCAAATGATCACTTCCATATGAAGTGATCATTGAGCCACGAACTTCCTACTTAAAATCACTAAAACACATGGTGAGCAGAAGGCTAAACCGAGACATTCGACACATACGCGGACGGCAGCAAACACGGAATGCGGATGGCTAATCCTTTTACTTTCCCAAGTAACACAGAACGTTGTGAAACGTTGCCTGATTGTAACAAATGTCAGGCAACGTTAAACAGCCAACCTCAACGTTGAATGTGCGTTGCCAGCTGTACGTTCAAGTCATGTCACAAATAAATGTCACAGCAACATCCCGACACCCACGTTGTGTCAACATTGCATGTAAACATCAATTTAACGTGTAAATGCTAGCAATGTAGCGACGTTACAAAACAGCACGTTCCCAGAACGTTGCCGGATGTCACCAATATTGATATAAATCTGATGCCAGGCTGCTGTAGCATTTCGCATGTGTACGTTCATGCAATTATAAGATATTTTAATTTTCAACTGAACATTTATCTTTATCATAGAGTGAGGTATGGAGCTGTATAGTGGTTATGCAGTAATTAATATTTCCTAAGGAACACCATGTTAATTTATGCTTATTGTGCTTCTCCACAGATAAACTGCTACAAATTATATTAATTAAATGGCAGAAGCGTTCACATGACGAAAATTCTAATTGTTTGAACGGTTTACCTATAATAGACAAAGTTACGCATAAACACAGAAGGCAGGGACGACAGGAGCGCAACCCGCTCATATTCAACACACCGACACAAAAGGAAATGCGGGGGAAACGGGTGTAACCTGCGCCACACGAGCTATCAACCCTCGTGGATTTGATCCTTTCCGACTGAAACAGTCACAACGCGCACGGAAACATCGCACACTGCACATGTGTACCTCCGATATCGTGTCAACAATTCCTGAGGCTACAATTCATGTTGACCACATCAGAAAGTTATTTAAAACGAAGTGACGGCGTAGCAAAAGTAGGCAGCATCGCGAAACCTCATGGATTGGCTTCGAGGCAGCCCAAGCCATTGAAATCATGCCACAGCGACGGCTAGATAAGGATAACGTAAGCTGATCTCGAAGGCCATGATTTTGCTGGCTGCAGATGGTGGAAGCAATTCGAAGGTAAAAATACGTGATAGAATTTCCATGTGCGCTAAACTATAGCGTAAAATATAGATTGTTCTATGGTTATTTTGTCTCGAAACATCTATACGTAGTTCGGTGCAATCCGGCACAAAATTTTAGCATGTGAGTGTACCGGTTAATATTTTTGGCATCACAGAGGCCACGACAGTCTAACAAGTATGCAGGCGGCGGTGTTGTTTTTCCTCCGTGTGACATAACAGTGACGTCAGTGGTTTACAGGGTGGTGATGCAGATTATAAAGGACAGACTGCAGGCATGGGTGCAGAACGAGGAGGTGCTGGCGGAACTACACAATGGGTTCCGGAAACAAAGAAGGTTAGAAGATAATTTGTTCTCATTGACGCAGTGTATTGAAATAGCAGAAAAGGAACACAGGCCCCTATGGCTCGCATTTCTGGATATCAAGGGAGCCTATGACAGTGTAATTCAAAAGGATTTGTGGGACATACTGGGTACTCTGGATGTGGAAGATGCAGTAAGTAGTCTTTTAAGATATATCTATAAAAGTAACAAGGTGCTTGTAAAATGGGAAAACAATGTATCTCAGCCTATAGAGATACAGCACGGGCTTAGGCAGGGGTGCCCTCTGTCACCTCTGTTGTTCATGCTGTATGTACAAGGATTAGAGAAAAAATTAGAGACGAGCGTACTTGGCTTCAACCTTTCCTTTTTCAAGCAAGGAGAATGGATTAAGCAGTCATTACCAGGACTGATGTACGCGGATGACATTGTACTTATGGCTGACAGCAAGGAAGACTTGCAGAGATTAATGGACATCTGTGGTAGAGAGGGAGATAGCTTAGGTTTGAAGTTTAGCAAAGAAAAATCGGCAGTCATGATTTTTAATGATAATCAGGGCAGTGAGCGTAGGATACAGGAGGTTACGCTGGAGGTGGTGGATAAGTACAAATATCTTGGAGTGTGGATAAACAATGGGGCTGAGTACCTAACGGAACATGAAAATATGTAACGGCTAAAGGTAGCAGAAATGCAGCTGTGATGAAAAATAGGGCACTGTGGAATTACAATAGGTACGAAGTAGTGAGAGGGATTTGGAAAGGGGTGATGGTCCCTAGTTTGACTTCCGGCAATGCGGTCCTGTGCATGAGATCAGAGGTTCTAGCAAGGTTGGAAGTTAAGCAGCGAGGGGTAGGTAGACGTGCACTGGGAACACACGGAAATACATCAAATCAGGGGGTACAGGGTGACATGGGATGGACGTCATTTGAGGGCAGGGAAGCCAGCAGCAAGATAGAATTTGAGGAGCGATTGAGAGAAATGGCAGAAAAGCGGTGGGCAGTTATTTCAGTTTTCAGTTTTCAGTTTCAGGAGTTTTCCAATTATTCGTACATGAGGAATGTTGACACAAAATGAAGGAAGCGGACCAGAAAATTGTCAATCAAATATTTGGACTGCAGAAGGGGTGCAAACCAGGAAACAGCGGTTAAGAAAAAGGTGGAAGAAACATAGAAAGGTCTGTGGAACATACAGAACTTTCAAGCAAGAAATTGCGAAAGAAAATATCTGTGATAATTCTAGGGGCAGCTCTTTGTTGTTTGAAGCCAGGACGGGAGTATTGCGGACTAAGATGTACCGAGTCAAGTACCAAGGTATAGACACGTTGTGCGGTGCGTGTGGAGAAGAAGAGGAAACGGCTGAACACCTCATACTTTTCTGTAAAGGGCTTAACCCTACAGTGCAAAGCAACGGGGCTGATTTTTTCAAAGAATTGGGGTTTAAAGACAGTGAAGGCAAAATAGACTTTAAGCGGGTAGAAATAACCAAATGGAGGTTATCTGATTGGTGGCTAAAGTCAGGGCAGCGGTGAAATTTCACCCACCACAAAGTACAAAATATGTTAATAGTCATGGCTAGCTGGCGTATGCCACGGCCCGATTTAAAGGGTTCAGCCTCATCCATTCATCCATCCATCCATTCATCCATCGTGTTCTGTGATGGCGGTCGTATGTGCGGGGTGCTATGATGCGTTTACTTGATCGTGTGTTTTTGTATTTGCTGTAATGAAGTGGTTCACAGTTAGCGTGCACAGAAGTGCCTGAAGATACCTTGTATCGTGCTGCAAACTCGCCGTATGCGTGGCGCGCCAGGTAAATGTGGACCAACGATTTTATGCCGTGGAGTGCGGCCCCTTTGTTTCTCTTTGTGGAAAGTTGGGTGGACCTCGCAAAGAAATAATGCGTGTTAGCGTGTCTCAGCTCGTCCACTACGCAGCGGCATGTATGCGGGGAGTAACATCGTCGACGCAGCACCGGCAACTCGGAGAGCGCTTTGCGAACGCGTCGTACCATTCAAAAGGTAAGTAATCGTGCTGGCTAACTACACGCATATTGTGCGAGCTTCTCGTGTGTGCATAGCGTGCGCGAACGTAGGAAATAGAAGTCCCGCGACAGCAGTGAAACCTGTGCTGATGCTTGCTGAACGCTGGTTGTCAGCACTTAGTTACGCAAGTTTATTGCTTCGATGCGAAATTTAAAGTTTGATAAGCGTTTTCTTGCGATCAGAAATATAACGTTCGGAAATAATCGTGTTCATCATGTGCGCGCTGTGCGTGATCTCCAGCTTTTCTGCTGAAGTTGCATAGTAACGACCCATTTGCCTCTTCACCGATTCTTATTGCAATGGCGTTTCCTCGCCTATAAATGCTTCGATGTTCTAAATAATCTCTGCTTACGAAGTTTTCGGTTTACGACCGTTTTCGAGAAAAAAAATGTAAGCAATCACAGCTTGCTACTAGTACAACTTTTGAAGACAAGATGTTTTGACATACCTTATACGTAACTAAAAATGACAGGGGACAGTTGCCTAAACAGTCATGAAAAAAATGAATTGTTTTGTAAACAAACATTTTATGCTATGAGCTGCTGCTGCGTGTCAATAATTTTACTGTGATGAATAGGTCACCTTTATCAAGACATTCATCCGTGACTTCTACTTTGTGCTCTGTTGCCACCCTGCACTAATGCAAACGTTGTTTTCATGACTATTTTTAGATCCTCCATGCATGTGTAGACAATTTGAGAGCTTTATAAAGCTATGTGCCACTGCTATTTGCTAACACAGAACTTATTTTATAGTGGCGAGGCTGTGACCCACAACAGTGCCCACATAACGTAGGAGCCACCAGACCCCTTGGCTATGCCTGCTGTAGCGCAACGTGTAATCTGGATGGTCGGGTCAGGTATGTATGTCGTGTACGCGTTCCAAAAAGTAAGAATCTCTGTATCATTCATGTCTAAGTTAATCGACATTACTCAGCACAGCTTACTAAATAGGTCAAATATTTATGCAACTTGCTGTTTCTTTGTGTTCATAGCTGTTATGCGCACCTTGTCGTGTTTTATATAAAACTCGACCTAACATGTCCTGATGTTAAGTATTTTTTCTTGCATCAATCGCTTGGCTGCAAGTTGCATTTTAATTTTGCTTAGTACACACTGTATTTATCACTTATTATTTTGGTCTTCTTGTTTTGAAGCTGTTTCCTATGCTGTACGTTTTATTTCCGAATTTTTTGTCTTCATGCTACACTCTTGGGCAGCTTCTGCGCATGCAAGAATTCAAAGTGTAGTGAGCCAAATATGTCATAGGTGTAAGCACACAGTGTGCTTACCATTGTTTAACATTCATATTCACAATTATTCCTGTCTGGTTCTCAGAATAACTGCCACTGGCAAATACACATTTGATGAACTTATATTTCTTTAAATGATACATGAAGGGCAGTATTCACCGGCCTGCTGTAATGCTCATGCTGCAGGAAATTTTTTCCAATAAATGTTGACCTTTGACAGTAGCTCTTGTCCCTGTCCGTCCCGCCTCACTCTGTCCCGTCTTTCGCGCTTCACCACACTCAAATATGCATCATTAACGGCTCCAAAATTCCACTCTTCTGATTACCATTGCTATTCTTGAGGTGAACAAATGAAAAATACGCAATTCTGTAATCTCAAAAAGACCATAAAAAGTATTTCATCTTTGCTCTTCGGGTATACAGGCGCCAATTGTATGTAGCTGCCTCTGCTGAGTGTGGCCTCCGAAATCTGATAGCATCCTGAGGGTTGATTAATGCATACGTAGCACTGTAAATGCAACCGATTGTGTTGTTGATGCGCAGTAACAGGTACAGTCGCCTCTGCTAATTGACATTTGCAGGACCCCAAGAGTTGGTTGAATGATCCGAAAGGTTGAATTAAGAGTGGCGGAATAAAAGCAGGTATTTTTGTTTACCCGAGGTGCTCTGTAATGCTTTCCTGCTTGCTTTTGAAGCACAACTCAATCGACACGCATCAACGAGCGCCTACATGTTTAACACTGCCTCAGTGTTAAACTGTAAGGAAAATTTAAGTTCTGGAAGTTTTGAAAAGTAAAAGTGTAGGCAAACTAAAACAACTTCATACCAAGGGAAGCAGTACAGCTGTTTTTTGAATTTCTTTTTCAAACCTTAGTAGCCGCTGCTCGCATGAGGGGACACTGTAGACGCTGAATTCACCAAAGTGACGTGCTTATGCATTCGAATAAGTGTGTTTTGTTCCTTAACAACATGTGGTTTATTGTTTGGACATTGCAGTTCGTTCGAAAGTAAAAAGTCAAATTAACCTAGGTCAAGTTACTGAGAGTTGACTGTATATATGTGTCATTTTTTGTTGTATATTTGTGAAGGTAGCCTACATAAAACTGCCTTTTGCTGTTCTTTTTTTCGCAATGGCGCGCCCCAGCTATGCTCTGATAAAGTACGGGCTTGCCAAGTGGCATCTTTTAAAGAAGAGCTTACGACATAACACCTTGTACTGCTATAGTGAGGAACCACAGAACTATATCATGGAAGTCCACAAAGCTGAGGACTCGCCGAACTAAGATGCAAGTGCTACAACACGTTACCTGCTCGACATGCCACTCAGGCACTCGACTGATGACAAAACATTTATTGTCGGAGTTCCGCAGGCTACAAAGACATTGTGTAGACATACCTGAAGCTGCACATTAGGACTTAAAAAAGGACAATACCCAGTAACAACAGCCCACGCGACACTGCAGCCCTTCACTACAGTTGACACTACAGTCCACGTCTACAGTCTACTTCGACACTACATTCCACGTGACACTTCACTCCTTGTCTGTCGTATTCACTTCGTCCCGTCCTAGCGCTATTTGTTCCCGTCCTAATGATGTACCAACCAGCCCAGACCAGCACATTCCGTCTGGGACTTCATACACAAGGCATGGATTGACCATTTTTGTGATTTCTAACTTTCTCCTATATTTACCCCATTTTCCTATATAGTCTTTCAAGCCAGTAGTTTCTATGCGCGTACAAATTTCTCGGTGTCTTGCAGTGCAGATCAAGGCAGCGACAGAAGAGTCAAGACCACTGGCATGCGGCAACATTAACAAAAAGCGTTATTTTCCCCGACCCATGTTTATAGCGTCCAGTCACCACATTGCACATGCGCAATTCGCACCCTTAGGAAGAAAGTTAACTGTTTGTCTGACAAGTATACAGATGGTGTGCTGATACACACAGCCAAGTCGCGAAATCTTTTCCGGCTCAATTATTTCACGTGTTAGTTGATCACCGCTTCTGTTGGAAACAGTACACTGAGCAAACGACGGTTCAGAGTCACACGAACTGCAATGACATTTAAGCCGACCGTCACGCGCGTATTTCTTGACATTGTATGAGTGTTCTCTCAGCCGGTCATTGATACAGCGTCCCATTTGACCTATGTACTGTTTACCACAAGAAAGAGGGATACAATAAACCACGTTGCTAAAACAGGGGACGAACGGAATTTGGTGTTTTTGTTACATATTTGTGGCGTGCTGCGACATTGCCTTTGATTACACAACTTTAGAATGATATGCAATTTTCTTGATACTGTGAGAGCTTATGAATGTAGGGTATGACGGCCCGTTTTTATGTCTGTCAGATGCAGTGACCACATGACCTCTATTCTGAAAAGCGCATGCGCCGAGTGGTTGCCTTGTGGTTACTGCATCTGACAGACATAGTGTGGCTGTCATACCATACATTCATAAGCTGCAGTATCATGAAAACTGCTCATCGTTCCAAAGCTGAAGTTGTCCTCTCTGCACCTCAGAAGCTTATAAAGTTTTGCAGTCAAAGGAAATGTCGCAGCGCCGCACACAAGTGTAACAAAAAGCACAAAAGTCCGTTCGTCACCTAGATTAGCATCATCGTTTAGTGTACCCCTCTTGTCGTAAACAGTACATAGGTCAAACAGGACGCTGCACCAATGACCGGCTGTGAGAACACTCATACAATGTCAAGAAAAACGTGTGTGACAGTTGGCTTGCATGTTGCAGTTCGTGTGCCTTTGAACCATTGTTTGATCGGTGTACTGTTGTCAGCAGAAGCACTGATAATTAACACATGAAATTATTGAGGCTGAAAAGACTACGCGACTTGGCTCTGCGTGTGTCAGCATCTGTACACTTATCAGACACGGAGTTGACCTTCCTAAGGGTGTGAATTACGCTTGTGCAATGTGATGAGTGGCGGCTATAAACATGGGTCGCTAAAAATAAAGCTTTTTGTTGGAAGTTAGAACACCTCTATTGTCTCGTCTTTTCTGTCGTCAATATCTGTGCTGCAATTCACCAATATGTTGGGCCAACAAGTCAAATTTATGACTCACTCATTGGAACTTTCTTTCATCACGAATGAAATGTGGTTTTGGTACCGTGGTAGAGCATTCACTTCATTTGTTAATTATTGTTCTCTTCCAAGACTGAACTGGATGTAACAAGCAGGCGTGGCATTGCAAGGAAGCTTTGTGTTAAAGGAATATATTGATACCAACGTCTTAACTGCTTAGTGCAATAAAGGAAGTTGTGGGTATTGTTTATTGTGCTTTCCTTGCTCTTGTGTCCAAACTTATGGCTATAATGGTTAGGTTTTACTGAAATTTGCTTTTAATGTTTTGCATTATTCTGCGTGAGGTCACTATTGTTGGTTTCACAGTTATGTGAAGCTCAAGTTGTTTGTAAGCATTTTCATAGCCTGTTTTCACAGTAAACATGGCTTACTTCAGTTTTTCAGGTGGCACTTCATAGTTTGATAAAATTCATGTCACTGCAGGTTACCGCATTATTGACTTGGAAACCAGTGAGGTCTCTGGATGCAAGTGAAGCTACCGAGGGAAGCATGTGTGCATCGGTTATGCTGCTGACCATCCTCTGCAAAAGTGAAGGCTGGCCGTCAGTGCTTGGATGACTTTGTTACTCTACCCCCTGGGCTGTGTTGACTACTTCACACTTGCTGCCATGTCTGCAAGCTTAAGCAAAAAGACCGGCTGGATGCTTGGCAGGACATAGTATCCAACCGCAGTGGTACTGTGCTGTGTTTTTGTACATTACAAAATGAAGAAGGACAATATTTGTGCTGTTATTAAGAAGTATAAATTGTGTTCTGCCATTGAAAGGGAACTCGACAAAACATAAAATTTCGAAGTCTGACCTAAATGGGAAGGCAACATATATTGTGTTGTAGTTGTAGCTGTTAGTAGAGTGTCTTAATATGCGATACAAGACCTTGATGTTTAATGAAAAGTATATTTAAATGTGTTTTCAGTGCTGTTCACCTTGTTTTTCTAAGTTACTGTTATCTAAGTGTCATTATTTGTTTGCCAGTATGATGTAAGCAGACGGGAAATGAATGCATGGTTTGACATTATAACCAGGTTTGGTTATGACATATTCACTATTATTTAAGGTGAACCAATGCACATTCATGGGTGCATATTCAACCACCACATATTCCTCCTGCACAAACAATTCCTACATACTAGCGTTTGTTCTTAGCAGCTGATGTTGGCTATTATGCAATTTCTTGAAAGCATATGCAGCGACCGACACAAGATTTTTAGAGCAGTAAGTCGGAAGCAAAGAAACAGATTTTTTCTGTGGCCTAAGCTTAAATGATATGTTTAAGGAAAATGAACGTTTGTGGAAGATTTTTACTTTCCTGCTGTGAGAACCTTTATACGAGAAGCTCTGCACACTGGACGTGCATGCTGTTATAGCCAAAATAAAAAAGGGTTCTTATGAACCACTTTGTAGTTTTGCATTATGCACTTTTACTTGCAGTCAGCATCTATTTACTGTGCTATCGACAACAGCAAGACAAGTCAGGCAAACCACCATGTGAAACACTTTAAAGATTCTGGATTAGGGCGAGTTGGCACTTTATATAGTGCAAGACAAATCAGCTGCCCGTACAGCAGTGCTGTCAGCATGATACAGCTGACAGCACCGCAAACCCTTAAATTTATATTTTTTGACAGATTATGCATTCTAGTAGTTTTCATGTTGCATATGCAGAAAAATGTAAAGAAGAATTGGTGAAAACAGCATTCTTTACGTATATATCTTGTGTATCTTAGGGCCACAAGGTAAGATACACAGATATCTTGGTAAGATACACAAGATATACATGTAAAAGAATACTGTTTTTCACCAATTCTTGTTTTACATTTTCATGCATATGCAACATGCAAAACAACTAGAATGCATAATCTGTCAAGCAAATATAAATTTAAGGGTTTGCGGTACTGTCAGCCATGCCATGCTAACAGCACTGCTGTTATGTATGTCTATAAATATTCTGCAATGGTATTGTCACTTGCACACTGACCGGCTCTTCAGGGACCCCAAACGCACGCCGACCACGACACCTCCGAACGCTCACTCGCCTCTCGCTCCCCCAACCACCTCTGACGTTTTCTTTTTCGTTTTCTTTCTCTTTTTTTCTTTTGTTTCTTTTTTTGCCACTTTCTCGCTCTCTCGCTCTTGTCCCGTCGTCTTAGAAACCGCGCCTAGTCAGTCAAGCGCCAGCGCTCATCTTCTTTTCAGTCTCTCCCTTTACAGCCAGCCACAGCCGTCATCGACGTGACGTCCCTCCACTAACCCTTTAAAACTAACCCGCTGAGGATGACGAGGCCGCTTTTGACGAAGATAGGTCCTCCTATCTAAATGTTGGCCAGTCTTTCTGAGGCACCTTATCCCTGTTTATAATCCTTATTACTCGTGTGCTACTCCATTAGTCAGCCATCTTTTTTTATTTTGGATCTGCAATGTCATTTTAGTGTTGCTTGAAAGCCACATGCGTACGTTGCCTGAAAGCTCAAGTGACATAAAGCAACATCAGGATTATGTTGGCAGGAAGTTCCGTTAACGTTATGTCAACGTCGTGAATGTGCTGCTCAATGGTGCCACAACGTTACGGCCCAACGTTGTCTGGCGATCAAAAAAGCGGACATTAGCAGCATGTAGGCAAGGTTATGCACCGACATTTGTGCACATTTACAGAACGTTACCGCAACATTTTGCATTACTTGGGTTCTTCGTGCAGTTGGTCATAGGCCTGTTGCTCATGCCGACGGGGAACGATGAAGCAGCGAGCCCTGTATATGTCGTCATGACGTTTCCAATCGACGCAAGCCTGCACGTGCCAGCGAGGCCAACTATCTACACTGGATTAGAGCACAGCACGGGCTCGGGCTTACCCAAAAGCCCGAGCCCGGCACGGCCCGTGGGCCGGGTCGGGCAGCTTTTTCAAGGGCTCGGGCACGCAATGTGTTTTTATTGCGACAGCAATTATATGGACACTTCCATCGGATTTCTGCCGTCGCCGTCGACGTTGCCGTCGCCGTGAGGTTCTGTATAGATAAAATCTTCGGCGCGCGCCGTATGCCCGAGCGGAAGCGTGCGGGGACGCACGCTGTCACGGAGAGCGAACGCACTCAATCTTCCACGCGCAAGCAAGGAAGCGGGAAGCGAGCGCCGGAGGGAGCGGGGGCGGGGGGGGCGCATTTCTACTCTGCCACCAACCGCGCTCGTCGCTCGCTCGCACCGTCTCTTATCTCCACACGGCTCTGACATTTATGCGCTGTGCATTCGCCGCTCAGTTTCCGTTGAAGCGATAGACCGCACGTACCGTCGCCCGCTGCGGCGCTTGCTGCCAGCGTTTTGACAGTCGTTGTCTGCAGTCATTCAGTGTGATCTATTCATGTTTGTTTGTGCGCGCTCACACCACAGTTAGTAATAGTCGGGCCACATTTTCCAACGCACGCTACACATGCAATGCTGCCCGGATCGGCAGTGCAGCGCTACAGGTGTGTCCCTTCGCACGCGCTGCCCACGGGCAGCGCTTCTCATCAACACCACCGTTTCACACGCGCCTTCTCGTGGTCATCGAGTCTCTCTTCATGTCGGTCTACTTACGCCGCAGCACACCTGCTTACTTAATCAGCTCATGTTTACTACAATTCATATTGCTACCAAAGCCGCTCACCTTACTTCGTATGACATTGCTGTGTTGCTATCGCATTCATTGCTTCGCCCTTAGGGCGAAACTGTGACATTTTTTGACCCGGGCCCGGGCCAGGCTCGGGTATTTTGACGCGGGCCCGGGCAAGGCAAGGACTTTCTGGTGGTGTGCATGTAATGGTAGTGTGCATGTAACTCTGAAAAAGTTGTCGCCTCGGCGCAGCTGGAAG
Source organism: Dermacentor silvarum (assembly GCF_013339745.2). Taxonomy (NCBI): domain Eukaryota; kingdom Metazoa; phylum Arthropoda; class Arachnida; order Ixodida; family Ixodidae; genus Dermacentor; species Dermacentor silvarum. The sequence goes on from NC_051156.1 coordinate 70,709,820, forward strand.
ATAGCAGTGCTACTCCTATGTACTTCACTTTTCTTCTTCCTTCGTATTTTGCGCTGTTTGAACATAATGTAAAAGTACAGAAAAATCGAAGTCTCCTTCACCCAAAGGATGCCATTGTATTTCTTACCTAAATCAATGCAATTAATGCTATCAGTGCGGTGTAAGCGCGTTCGCGGCTTGCTGATTCTTCAAAAGCGAATTGGTAAAACAATGACTGGTTAGATTAGATAATTCGTCACGTGGCTGAAGTATGGCACTGCGTCCATCCATGAGTACACGCATGTTTTCAACCGGTCGCCTAGCAGCAGCGCATTACGCTGCACCATGGAGGAACGAGAAGCTTTCTTTCTCCATTGACTCCATCCATGCACTGCGCTCACGACCGGGCGTGGCTGCGCTTTAGCTAGAGTGTACTAGAATACCCTTGAGCGGGACGAGCGGCTGGGGCGGCGCATGCTATGCAGTTAGGCGCCTGACGTGGAAAATACTGTGGCAGCGCTGCGATAGAAGTGGATTGGTCTCGCCGTTGGTAACTGCTGGCGATACTGCTCGGCAGGGTCATTCGTACTACTTTGCGCGCTGGTATTTGCGTTCGGACCGCTCAAATGGTGTTCATAATTGCATATGACATGTATTTATGCCTTGAGAATAAATCCCTTTCATTCTCTTCTTTATGTAGCGAAGAGAGACGCTAATGGGTCCAGCTCTAGTCTACCCAGACGCTAGTGGGTCCAGCGCTTTGGCTCGCAACGGCGCTCGTGCTTGAAAGCCGTGTCTCGTTTGGCTGTCGACGCTTCGCTGCTCCAATCTCTAAAAAACCCCTTACAATTGGTGGAGCGTGCTGCGCCCTCAAAACGTGCAACCTGGAACTTTGATCCCGCACCGTACCGCCGACCATGCCTGAAGAAGCCTCCCAGCAAGTACCTCCCCCTGCACCGGCACCGTGCTCTGGTGTGCCGCGCCACAGGGACCCTGCTATCTTCACAGGCGCGGATGACACCGACGTTGAGGATTGGCTTACGACCTCCGAGCGGCTAAGCACCCACAATAAGTGGGACGAAGCCGCTAAGCTCAGCAACGTGCTATTCTACCTCGCGGATGTGGCCAGCTTATGGTGCAACAACCATGAAACGGATTTTCTGACGTGGTCGGACTTCAAGACATCTTTTGTCAAGGTTTTTGGTTGCGCTGCTGTTCGTGAGCTGCGCGCCGAACAGCGTTTGCGGGAACGAGCTCAGCAAGTAGGCGAATCCTTCACAAGTTATATCGAAGACATCCTGGACTTATGCAGGAAAGTCAACGCGACCATGTCGGAGTCTGATAAGATCACGAATGTTATGAAAGGCATAGAAGGCGATGCCTTCAACATGCTCCTTGCCAAAAACCCTCGCACTGTGGCCGATATAATTACACTGTGCCAAAGTTACGAGGAGCTACGCAGGCAGCGGTCATTGACCCGTCGCCCATCATCGCGCGACGAACACCTCGCTGGCTTGACGGCCATTTCTGATCAGTCGGCGTTGATGGCAGAAATGAAGGCTTTCGTGCGCGAGGAAATTGCATGCCAGCTCTCCTTGATGGCCTTTGCACAACCGCCACCAACGTCAAGCCAACGTCAAGTTTTGAGCCCCCGCTCTCCCGCACCATCGCGCACGAACTCAACCAGCTTTTGCCTGAGCGCCATCAGCATGTTCCTGCGGCCGCACCTCTCCACTACGCTGAAGTCGCCGCCAGGCCCCAACAGATCCCTCCGGCTGCACCACTCAGCTACGCGGAAGTCGTCGCCAGGCCCCACCCCTTCTGTCAGGGTGGGCCTCTCACATACGCCGACGTCTTGACTGTGCCCCGACCACAGCCCGCCATGCAACCATATCACCAGCCGCCCCACACAACGCGTCGTCCTACATGGACGGGGCCCACCACAGCGAATCGGTGGCGTACATCCGACAACCGGCCTATCTGTTTTGCGTGCGGCTACGCCGGTCACCTCGCAGGCTACTGTAATCGCGTGAAGTCACCTAGCGCTACAACATATGCGCCAAGTCGCATGGTCGGTCCTCCCCGCCCATATTACGACGACCCTTCGGCATCGTCACCGACGTTCCGCCCAACGCCCAATATCCGCCGCTCACCTTCTCCACGCCGACGCTCGCTATCACCGATGCGGCCCCGTCCCGCAGCTCGGGAAGAGGAAAACTAATCGTCGCAGTCCACGAGGCAAGGGCTGCGACGCCGGCGAAACACGAAAGTCCTCAGGGTGGCACAACGAATGTGATAGACGTGTTTGTTGATGGTGTTCACACATCTGCACTCGTGGACAACGGAGCCGCCGTGTCAGTTATGGACGCAAAACTTTGTCGCTTGATTCGGAAAGTCACGATGCCCCTTACTGGACTGCCCCTCCGCACAGCCGGCGCACAGCCTATTCACCCGTTAGCGGCGTGCACAGCTCGTGTTGTCATTGAGGACGTTGTATACGCCATCTAATTTATTGTAAATTCGTCGTGCTGCCATGACGTTATTCTCGGCTGCGATTTTCTCTCCCGCCACAATGCCGTCCTTCATTGCGCACGGGCCGAACTAGAACTGTCGCCGCTGTCAGATTTGACGCTCGCCGACAATGCTTCTCTACCCAACAAACTCCTCGTCAGACGCGACACCACCGTTCCTCCCAACTCGTCAGTGGTTGTCTCTATGTACTGCAGCAGCCTCTCCGACGCCGTCGCACTACTTTCTCCGTCCGGCCGCTTTTCCACTCGAAAAGGTCTCCTGCTACCTTTTGCGACGGTGAACATCACACAGGGCTCTAGTGCTATATTTATTTGTAACCCGTTCTTGTACCCTGTGTTGCTACTCCAAGGAGAATGTCTGGGCAGTGTCGAAGCTATCGCAGACGTACAAATAACGGACGTTCCCGAAGACCCATACTGTGCCCGTTACAGTAAGCTCGGCTCGATTTCTATGTGTTCGATTCTTCTGTTGCCGATGACCTTACACCGGGCCAGCGATCACAGCTTCTGTGCCTCCTACAAGAATTTCGTGCTTCTTTCGACGTCGGGCAACCTTCCCTTGGCCGGACGTAAACTGTTACGCACCACATCGATACTGGCTGCCAATCGCCATTCCGGCAACGCCCTTAACGTGTATCGGCTACAGAACGTCGCGTGATTAATGAACAAGTGGCCAATATGCTCCGCCGTGAAGTGATCCGACCTTCCCACAGTCCATGGGCATCTCCCGTCGTCCTTGTTACGATGAAAGACGGTTCTGTACGGTTTTTGTGGACTATCGGCGCCTCAACAAGATCACTCGTAAGGACGTTTACCCGCTTCCGCGAATCGACGACGCTATTGACAGCCTACAAGGAGCAGAATTTTTTTTCCTCTCTCGATCTGCGCTCAGGGTATGGGCAAGTACCTATGGCAGATGACGATCGATTAAGACAGCCTTTGTCACGTCCGACGGCTTATACGTATTTAACGTCATGCCGTTTGGACTCTGTAATGCGCCAGCAACTTTTGAGCGCATGATGGATACCGTTCTGCGCGGCTTGAAATGGCACACGTGCTACCTTGATGACGTCGTTTTTTTGCTCCAGACTTCTCCACGCACATTCAACGCCTCCGGCGTGTTTTGACGTGTTTGAGAAACACCGGCCTACAACTGAATTTAAAGAAGTGCCCATTTGCAGCGCGGCAGCTGACGATACTGGGTTACGTTGTTTCCAAGGATGGAATTCTCCCCGATCCAGCCAAGATTCGTGCCGTCGCCGAATTTCCTAAACCTGTCCATCAAAGAACTGCGAAGTTTCGTAGGTTTGTGTTCTTACTTCCGACGCTTCATTCGAAATTTCGCCGCCATCATATCGCCTCTGACGAAGCTCCTTGGATGCAACGGACCCCTTCATTCGTAGTCGTCAGAGTGCGATGAAGCGTTCGCAAATCTCCGTTGTTTGCTGAGGACTCCCCCAATTTTTCGCCACTACGACCCGACGGCCCCAACAGAGGTACACACAGATGCCAGCGGTGTTGGCCTCGGCGCTGTCCTTGCGCAGCGCAAACCTGGCTTTCCTGAATATGTCGTGGCCTATGCCAGTCGCACCCTTACGAAAGCCGAGACCAATTACACTGTCACGGAAAAAGAATGTCTGGCGATCACCTGGGCTCTTACTAAGTTCCGGCCTTATTTGTATGGCCGCTCAATTGATGTCGTCATCGACCACCATGCACTATGTTGGCTGTCATCGTTGAACGATCCTTCAGGTCGTCTTGCCCGTTGGGCACTTCGCTTGCAGGACTACGATATCCGCGTGCTGTACCGCAACGGACGCCAACATTCTGATGCCGACGCCCTATCACGCTCTCCATTGCCTGATGAAAATACCTGCTGCTCACTCTCCCATCTAGCTGTTTCTACAATCGACCTTGAGACTATCGCTTCTGAGCAGCGCAAGGACCCGTGGATTGTCTCGATCATAGACTTGCTTGCTGACCCATCACCACAATCAACCACTCGTACGTTGCGTCGTCAGGCTCGCCATTTCGCGGTTCGCGACAACCTGCTTCACCGACGCAGTTATGCCGCAGACGGCCGCCAGTGGTTGTTAGTAGTTCTTGCAGTCTGCGCTCCGAATTCTGCGCATCCTTTCACACCAATCCACAGTGCGCACACCCCCTCGGGAGTTTTCAAAACCTACCAGTGCCTTCGACAGCGCTACTACTGGCGCGGAATGTACAAGTACGTTCAACAGTTCGTTCGCTCCTGCCCGGACTGCCAGCGCCGGAAATCTTCGCCGCAACTCTCGCCGGCTGGTCTGCAGCCTCTACACTGCCCTACCCGGCCGTTTGGGCGCGTTGGAATTGATTTGTATGGGCCACTTCCCTTGACGTCGGCTGGTCACCGCTGGGCTATTGTGGCAGTAGATCACCTCACACGATACGCCGAAACCGCTGCTCTCCAGGCAGCTACAGCGCGCGATGTTGCCTCATCCCTGCTTCGCCGATTCATCCTGCGGCATGGTCCACCCCAGGAATTGCTCAGTGATCGCCGACGTGTCTTCCTGTCGGAAGTGGTTGAAGCCATTCTTAAAGAGTGCCACGTTATTCATCGCACAACTACGGCGTACTACCCCCAAACCAATGGCCTCACTGAACGCTTCAACCGCACGCTCGGCGACATGCTTTCAATGTACGTCGCCTCCGACCACACTAACTGGGACGCCATTCTGCCCTTCGTCACCTACGCGTACAGCACCGCTACTCAGAGCACCACTGGCTTTTCGCGCTTTTTCTTACTATACGGTCGGCACCCGTCGCATACCATCGACACAATTTGACCTTACCCGGCGGATGCATCCGAGGGCGCACCTATTTCTGCTACAGCACGGCATGCTGAAGAATGCCGTGACATCGCACGTGCCTTCACTTCCAACGACCAAGGACGCTAGAAGAGCACTCGCGGCGACTCTACTTCCGCAGTCACCTTGCTTCCTGGCGTGCTTGTGCGGCTCTCTGTCCCGTTCACCGCCCCTGGCCTCTCATCGAAACTACTCCCGAAATATGAAGGCCCTTACCGCGTCGTCGAACGCGCATCTCCCGTGAATTTTGTTATCGAACCAGTTCAACCGTCTTCGGGCCAGCGCCGTCGTGGACAAGACATTGTCCACGTCGACCGCCTCAAGCCATACTACGATCCTGTCATCCTGACGAGCTGTTAGGTCACCGGACGGCTCCCTTATCACTCCCGCGCTAATTGTAGCGAAGAGAGACGCTAGTGGGTCTACCTCTAGTCTGCCTGGATACGATATCAGCGTTACTGGCACGGCTACTGCGCCAGCCAATGCGGACCCTGTAATCAATGGCACCTTGGCGACGAAGTTGACTTCGTAGACAAGAAAAGGAAACCATCGGGACCGCGCGGCATACGGGCACGGCAGCAACCAGGGAATGCGGATGGCTAATCCTTTTACCTTCTTCGTGCAGTTAGTCATCGGCCTGTTGCTCATGCCAACTGGGCACGATGAAGCAGCAAACCCTGAATATGACGTCATGACGTTTCCCATCGACGCAAGCCTGCACGTGCCAGCGAGACCAAGTATCTACAGTGGATACGATATCAGCGTTCCTGGCACGGCTACTGCGCCAGCCAATGCGGACGCTGTAATCAATGGTACCCTGGCGACGAACTGCACTTCGTGGACAAGAGAAGGAAACCTATTGGGATCGCGCGGCATACGGGCACGGTAGCAACCACGGAATGCGGATGGCTAATCCTTTTACCTTCTTCGTGCAGTTGGTCATCGGCCTGTTGCTCATGCCGACGGGGCACGATGAAGCAGCGAGCCCTGAATAGATCAGCCATGACGTTTCCCATCGACGCAAGCCTGCACGTGCCAGCGAGGCCAACTATCTACAGTGGATATGATATCAGCGTTCCTGGCACGGCTACTGCGCCAGCCAATGCGCGTGCTGTAACCAATGGCACCCTGGCGACGAACTGCACTTCGTGGACAAGAAAAGGAAACCATCGGGATCACGCGGCATTCGGGCATGACAGCAACCACGGAATGCGGATGGCTAATCCTTTTACCTTCTTCGTGCAGCTGGTCATCGGCCTGTTGCTCATGTCGACGGGGCACGATGAAGCCGCAAGCACTGAATAGATCGCCATGACGTTTCCCATCGACGCAAGCCTGCACGTGCCAGCGAGGCCAACTATCTACAGTGGATATGATATCAGCGTTCCTGGCACGGCTACTGCGCCAGCCAATGCGGATGCTGTAATCAATGGCACCCTGGCGACGAACTGCACTTCGTGGACAAGAAAAGGAAACCATCGGGATCACGCGGCATTCGGGCATGACAGCAACCACGGAATGCGGATGGCTAATCCTTTTACCTTCTTCGTGCAGCTCGTCATCGGCCTGTTGCTCATGCCGACGGGGCACGATGAAGCAGCAAGCACTGAATAGATCGCCATGACGTTTCCCATCGACGCAAGCCTGCACGTGCCAGCGAGGCCAACTATCTACAGTGGATATGATATCAGCGTTCCTGGCACGGCTACTGCGCCAGCCAATGCGGGTGCTGTAATCAATGGCACCCTGGCGAGGAAGTGGACTTCGTGGACAAGAAAAGGAAACCATCGGGATTGCGCGGCATACGGGCATGACAGCAACCACGGAATGCGGATGGCTAATCCTTTCACCTTCTTCGTGCAGTTGGTCATCGGCCTGTTGCTCATGCCGACGGGGAGCGATGAATCAGCGAGCCCTGAACAGATCGTCATGATGTTTCCCATCGACGCAAGCCTGCACGTGCCAGCGAGGCCAACTATCTACAGTGGATACGATATCAGCGTTCCTGGTAATCAGCAAGCGGTAGCAACCACGGAATGCGATGGCTAATCCTTTTACCTTCTTCGTGATCGGCCTGTTGCTCATAGATCGCCATGACGTGCCAGCGAGGCCAACTTCCAGTGGATATGATATCAGCGTTCCTCGCAAGCAAACCCTCACGCGGCACGTGCCAGCGAGGCTAATCCTTTTACCTTCTTCCAGCTGGTCATCGGCCTGTTGCTATCGACGGGGCACTGAAGCCGCAACAGATACAGTGATATGATATCAGCGTTCCTGGCACGGCTACTGCGCCAGCCAATGCGGACGCTGCTGCACCCTGGCGACGAAGTGCACTTCGTCAATGGCACCCTGGCGCAACCACGAAGTGGACGGTTGGTTCGTGGCAAGAAAAGGAAATTGGGATTAATGCTGTAATCAATGGCATATGCGGATGGCTAATCCTTTTATGCATCGGCCTGTTGCTCATGCCGACGGGGCACGATCATGCAATGCGGGTGCCAATGGCACGTTGGTCATCGGCCTGTTGCTCATGCCGACGGGGAGCAATGAATCAGCCAGCCCTTAATAGATTGCCATGACGTTTCCAATCGACGCAAGCCTGCACGTGCCAGCGAGGCCAACTATCTACAGTGGATATGATATCAGCGTTCCTGGCACGGCTACTGCGCCAGCCAATGCGGACGCTGTAATCAATGGCACCCTGGCGAGGAAGTGCACTTCGTTGACAAGAAAAGGAAACCTATCGGGATCGCGCGGCATAAGGGCACGGTAGCAACCACGGAATGCGGATGGCTAATCCTTTTACCTTCTTCGTGCAGTTGGTCATCGGCCTGTTGCTCATGCCGACGGGGAGCGATGAATCAGCGAGCCCTGAATAGATTGCCATGACGTTTCCAATCGACGCAAGCCTGCACGTGCTAGCGAGGCCAACTATCTACAGTGGATATGATATCAGCGTTCCTGGCACGGCTACTGCGCCAGCCAATGCGGACGCTGTAATCAATGGCACCCTGGCGACGAAGTGCACTTCGTTGACAAGAAAAGGAAACCTATCGGGATCGGGCGGCATAAGGGCACGGTAGCAACCACGGAATGCGGATGGCTAATCCTTTTACCTTCTTCGTGCAGTTGGTCATCGGCCTGTTGCTCATGCCGACGGGGAGCGATGAATCAGCGAGCCCTGAACAGATCGTCATGATGTTTCCCATCGACGCAAGCCTGCACGCGTCAGCGAGGCCAACTATCTACAGTGGATATGATATCAGCGTTCCTGGCACGGCTACTGCGCCAGCCAATGCGGACGCTGTAATCAATGACACCCTGGCGACGAAGTGCACTTCGTTGACAAGAAAAGGAAACCTATCGGGATCGCGCGCCATAAGGGCACGGTAGCAACCACGGAATGCGGATGGCTAATCCTTTTACCTTCTTTGTGCGGTTGGTCATCGGCCTGTTGCTCATGCCGACGGGGCACGATGAAGCAGCGAGCCCTGAATAGATTGCCATGACGTTTCCAATCGACGCAAGCCTGCACGTGCCAGCGAGGCCAACTATCTACAGTGGATACATCAGCGTACCTGGCACAGCTACTGCGCCAGCCAATGCGGATGCTGTAATCAATGGCACCCTGGCGAGGAAGTGGACTTCGTGGGCAAGAAAAGGAAACCATCGGGATCGCGTGACATACGGGCACGGCAGCAACCACGGAATGCGGATGGCTATTCCTTTTACCTTCTTCGTGCAGGTGAGAAAACGCTATGGGTATTGCCCTCGTTCAAGCAACGTATTCCTAGTGGTGCTGCCGTGCTCAAGGCTGCTCATTGATTTTCTAGAAGTTTGCATGTATTGTACTAGAAAGTTGTTATTGCTGGGGGGAGATATCGAGACCAACGCTGGTCCGGGCACTGTATCAATTTCAAATCAGCTGCTGCAACAAATTTCGGAAGACTTGAAAGAAATAAAAAACAAACCGGCGAGCTGCGATTGATGCAAAGTTACTAGACTTAGCAGGCATCGACGAGAAAATATTGCGCTATGTAGACGAGGTTTAACAACTTGCAGAAAGTGTTTCACGATCTAGTGCTGAAAGTTGACGACTTGGAAAATTCGCTCACGTAGGTCAAACCTTGTCATTTACGGCATTCGCGAAAATGAAATGAAGACAACATTGCACTGGAAGTATTTGTTAAGGACAAAATTATGAAAAATGAGCTTAAAACTGAACCATTTGGTATAGATAGATTCACAGACTGGGCAGACCTAGAGCGAACAGCAGTAGGTCAATTATTTTAAAGCTTACAGGTTTTCGAGAAAAAACAAAGTTGCTTAGGATTTGTTACTGGCTAAAAGGGTCTAATTACTAGTGAAGATTTCTGTTAGAATTCGTAACGTGAGGAAAAAGCTTTGGAACTTCGCTAAGACGAAGAAAGAGGCCGGCGACAAAGTATCTCTGTCATATGACAAGCTGTGGATTAACGGCGAGCAGTTCCTTTGGGATGAATCGAAGAATGATGTGGTCGCCGTCAGGCCTCAAAACGCCCTCGGTGCACGTGAAAAAAAAACGGAACAGCGAACCAATGTCGCTACGATCTCGCCAACCACGGCAAAACCGGAAATAAGCTTTATTAATTTAAATGCAAGGAGCAGTCTTAAGTAACTAGACTCACTCGAATCTTTGCTAATTGGTCTTGAACCTGATTTTGTAGCGATCAGAGAGGCTTAGTGAAAACATTACGGATGCTGAGCTCATACCACCAAAATATGCAATTGTACGAGAGGACAGACCAACACGTGACGGGGGCGTCGCCTTAGTAATCAACAAAAACATTTCGTTAAATGTGCTCCCTCCTATTCACGATGCCGAAGCAGTGTTCAGTAGGCTAAATGTTGGCTCGCAGTTTATCACTGTCGATTGTGTGTACCGTAGCCCGTCGGCAGATTGTGACGTCATCCACACACTACACAGTCCTCTATAACGCCATGTATAACGCCATGTATGGGCTTTGCTCAATAATAGGCGGAAGAGAGCTTTACTCATTCAATTACACCACCTCATAGCCTCATTCACATTCCCGGCAACTGCGTAATCTAACCATGTTCAAGCGCGTGCCCCCCCCCCCTTTTTTTCTTTTTTTTTCCTCACTTTCAGCTTTCGTTCCCTGCTGTCCTTTGTTATGCCAACAAAGGTGGAGCTTGCCTCAGGGGACAGTTGGGACGGAATGTCTGGTCCATACCATCATCATCATCACTCTCTCTCACCCTTTTTTTTGTTCATGATTCCTTCTTTGAGCCTAAAAGTCATCCCTGAACTAGCCTTCCAGGCCTTCCGTCATTGGTGTCATTTGGTCCTGCTCGATGTCACGGGCCCGGACTGGCGGTACTGCTGATGCCTCATGGACGCCTTCTTCATGCACGCCAACCGTGCTGTCTGGACTTTTGCTGCTGGTGTTTGCTCTAATTTCTTTTCTTTTCTTTTCTTTCCTTATTCTTTCCTTTTTCTTTCTTTCTTTCTTCTTTTTTCCCTTGCTGTTCGATCTATGTCATTCCTTTCTCTATCTAGTTCTATATATCTTTTTCCCCTTTTCTTACTCTATGTATGTATGTCTGTGAACTACGTGTGTGTTTCAAATAAACAGCTGAGACGCGACATGCCATGCCATGGCAGACACTTAGCTTCCACCTTGTGACAGGATCTGGCCGAATATCTTCTCTGCTTTTGGGTCGGCTCACCCTCGGCATTCTTTAAATTTTTTTCCAATTGGCTTTTCCTTAAATTACTTTTTGGGTAATACCCTTATTCATTTTTGTTTGATTGGTTTAAGCCTGCGATACGTTTGTGGTGCGGGCTACCCTCATTTTCATTTAGGTTGTTTTCCATGTTCCGATGGACCCAAAAACAAGCCATGTATCGAGCAACAAACTGATCCTACTGGGAAATTTTAACCTATCAGATATAAATTGGAAAGCTTTACGTTTTCGGTCACCGTGCTCTGAATTAATTTGTAATACGATGCTGCACTTTAACCTGAATCAAGTGGTAGATCATCCTACACGCATTAAAGGGTCTACGTCGAACATTCTAGATTTGGTGTTTGTCAGTAAGCACTTCGCACCGGAAAATCTTAAAATACAAATGTAAGACGGCATATCTCATCACAAGTTACCTACTGTGTCATACCAGTGCAGGATCCTTTAACTGTACCGAAAACGCAGAAATCTTTTCTTGATTTTTTTACAGCAGATGATACAAGCATTCTTGATTACTTAATATTCCAACACGCTTTGTTTGAAGAGTTGGCAGTTGACGCTTCCACTACCATTGATGATCTCTGGCACAAGTTTAAAGAAATTGTATTTTACTGCATCCATAACCATGTTCCGTCTAAAACAATAAAGTCTAACAAGTCTAACCCATAGAGAGCACGTGACCTAATGCATGCGAAACGCAAAGTAAAGAGGCTTAGAAAATTTTTAAGGCTAAAGCCTTCACCTTTTACTCAAGGCAGTGTGATCAGTGCAATTAATGATATGAAGTGGAAGATTCGGACAGCCAAGAACAATTACTTTTCTAACATTCTTCCGAACTTGTTAACTACAGCACCACGGAAATTTTGGAATCGCATAAATCCCAAGAAGCGGGACGATAAGCCAGCTTCTCACGATGTTAACTTATGTTGTGCAACCTCCTTCAACAGATACTTCCAGTCTGTCTTTACCCGCAGACATGCAACGGGAGAGACCCGATCATAGACCCATGTTTGCGTCAGCCTATAAAACCTCTTTTAGTTAACACGCAGTGAGTACTGAACCTTTTGTTAAATCTGGACACGAAAAATGGAACGGGACCCGATAACATACAAAATATCTTCTTGCGGAGATATGCGGAATGGATATCTAAATACTTGTGCACAATTTTTAACAAGTAATTAGAATCCTGCACTGTCCCCTGCGAGTGGGAGGCTGCCAAAATCGTCCCCCTGCATAATTCTGGACGTAAGTCCGGCGTCTAAAATTATATGCCGATCTCTCTAACTTGTACAGCATGCAAGCTTTTAGAGCATACAGTACTGAAACACATACTTGGAAAAACATGGCATACTGTCCCCATGTCAGCATGGCTTTCGAAGAGGGCGCTCAACAGTTACTTAACTAGTGGAATTACTGCACGACATATCGCTAACTATTGACAACCTGAAACAAACCGACTTGATACTGTTGGATTTTCCCGAGGCGTTCCAGTATTATCTATCTGATCGATTAAAATTCGTACAAATTAATGATGTATCGCCCTCATTAGAACCCGTCACATCAGATGCGCCCCAGGGCAGCGTCCTGCCGCCTGTGCTATTCCTTCTGTACAATAATGATTTGCCGTCTATATGCAATGTGAAATTTCGACTATTTGCAGATGATTGCATATTGTACTGCGAAATTAACTCACCAGCTGACCAGGAGACACTTAATGACGCATTACAGTGCGTTCATAAATGGTGCGAAGATTGGAAAATGAAAATTAATATTCAGAAATCTGCTGTGCTCACGATAACTCGGAAGAAAGAACTGATTACAACTATGCAAATAATAACAACGAGATTTCAAGGGTTGACAAGCACAAATATTTCGGTATAACACTTTCACGCGATCTCACGTTTAAAACTGACGTAGGCAACATCACGTCATCTGCATTAAAAAATGTCACAGTTTCGCCCTAAGGGCGAAGCAATGAATGCGATAGCAACACAGCAATGTCATACGAAGTAAGGTGAGCGGCTTTGGTAGCAATATGAATTGTAGTAAACATGAGCTGATTAAGTAAGCAGGTGTGCTGCGGCGTAAGTAGACCGACATGAAGAGAGACTCGATGACCACGAGAAGGCGCGTGTGAAACGGTGGTGTTGATGAGAAGCGCTGCCCGTGGGCAGCGCGTGCGAAGGGACACACCTGTAGCGCTGCACTGCCGATCCGGGCAGCATTGCATGTGTAGCGTGCGTTGGAAAATGTGGCCCGACTATTACTAGCTGTGGTGTGAGCGCGCACAAACAAACATGAATAGATCACACTGAATGACTGCAGACAACGACTGTCAAAACGCTGGCAGCAAGCGCCGCAGCGGGCGAAGGTACGTGCGGTCTATCGCTTCAACGGAAACTGAGCGGCGAATGCACAGCGCATAAAGGTCAGAGCCGTGTGGAGATAAGAGACGGTGCGAGCGAGCGACGAGCGCGGTTGTTGGCAGAGTAGAAATGCGCCCCCCCCCCCCCCCGCTCCCTCCGGCGCTCGCTTCCCGCTTCCTTGCTTGCGCGTGGAAGATTGAGTGCATTCGCTCTCCGTGACAGCGTGCGTCCCCGCACGCTTCCGCACGGGCATACGGCGCGCGGCGAAGATTTTATCTATACGGAACCTCACGGCGACGGCGACGCCGACGGCAGAAATCCGGTGGAAGTGTCCATATAATTGCTATCGCAATAAAAGCTTTTTTTCCTTAGACGCCGACTCCGCTCCGCGCCACCTAAAACTGAACTGCTAGCCTGTACTACACTGGTTCAGCCAATCCTAGAATATGCCTCAATTGCTTTGTTTCCTCACACTAAGAAACTTTTATTACAACTAGAAGCTGTTCAACTTAAGGCAATCAGGTTTGTACACAACAAATACACATGAACTGATTCGCCAAAAGAAATGATAAATAAAGCCGGTTTACTAACTATTGAAAACAGCACAAAACTAGCAAGACTAAAGTTTTTGTTCCGATGTGTGAATGGCGACATTAAAATTGATACATATAAGTTCATTTCTTTAACCACCACCAGAACAACCCGACATAAGCACTCCAGAACGCTGCAAGAATTCTCAGCCAACTCAAACTGTTTTAAATATTCATATTTTCCACTTGTTTTTAGGGAATGGAATAAATTAGACAAAGAAATCACTAACACTGAGTCATTAAACAGTTTTGTATCCATATTAGAACAAGCATCTCAGCTACATCAACTAGTGTTACTTTATTTCCCTAAGAAATAATCTCATAGCATGTTGTCTCTGTTACCCGGCCAGTAATACTCATGCCTACGCAGAGTACTCGTTTTATGTATGGCGATATTATATATTCTGATTATGTGCCCCGCCTGCTATGATCTCGCAAGAGATTGGCAGTATTGTAAAAAATAAATATCTAAACCAAATTTCCGTGATGTAGGCGAGAAATAGGTTGGTGTACCTGAGTTTAAAAGAAAACGTTATTCGATAAAATGAAATCTTCAATAAGCTGCCCTCTTTGGTCATTTTATCGCTGTCCCAAACAACAGAATGCGCATTCAAATCTCCTACTAAAAGAAAAGGCTCAGGCAGCTGTTCTATTAAGTTTTCCATCTCTCTAATCGTAACGTAGGTGTAAGGTGGAATGTAAGCTGAACAGGTTGTAACAGTTTTATATGAAAGAACAGTGTTGGCTACAGCCTCGAAAGAGGTATTTAATTTAACGTTTCAGGCAGGAGTGCCACGTTGCACGACTATAGCAACTCCTCCTGACCAACGGCTAGACTGTTCGCGGTCCCTTCGGACGACAGGAAAACCTTTGAGCAATTGACTATTTTTAGGGCCTAAATTCGTTTCCTGTAGGCAAAATGCAACGAGCGAGAATTTATTGTTATCTTTTTAATGTCACCTAAATTGTCAATCAGGCCTCTACAATTCCAGTGTACGATAAAAGCCATAGTGGCGGAATTGAGTATGTTAATTTATGTGTATGAACTGAAAATTTGTAGGTGACCTGTGTTAAAGGGATTGTACTAATGCAAGAGTTCGGGCTACTGGTACCTTTTTTTGGCGCACTTACTAAGAGCTTGTCTTTCTTAGCACGCTCCAGAGAGCGCTGATCTTTTGGCGTCGATGACGCTGGAGTTTTTGTGTTGATCTCCATAACCTTCTCGGAGGCGCTGGATGATCGAGAACCAGGCGCTGAGACGCGCGTCTCAGGCCTTGGAGTTCGATTTAGCCTAGGGCCTTGCGAAACCATGGTCTGCAGGCCCGTCTTTGATGATTATGGAGCAGCACTGGCTGCTGCTACCAAGGGGGCGGGTGGAGTTACTACTGGGCCACTGACTGTGATCCCTTTAGACCCCTGAGACCACTGTGATGCTGCCCCCTGCAGCGCCGCACTCGCATAGGTTGTTTGAGGTAAGTGCGATAGCTTTTTCCTTGCTTCATAAAAGGAAATCTTCTCTTTGACCGTGAGTGCAATTATCTCCTTTTCTTTCTTCCAGCAAGGGCAATATTGTGAATACGCTGGATGATCTCCTTTGACGTTTGTACAGTGTGGAGGAGCATTGCAGTTGTCCGACTGGTGATCATTGGCACTACACTTTGTACATATCGATTTACCTCTGCATGATTGCGAAGCATACCCGAACCTCTGGCACTTGAAACACCGCCTCGCGTTGGGGATATACGGTCTCACGTTCATTTTCACATACCCTGCCTCGAGTGAACTAGGCACAATACTGGAACTAAAGGAAAGTATGACGTTCTTGGTGGGGATTTGTTTGTCGTTTCTTCGGAGAATTATTCGTTCAACCTTGATTACATTTTTTTCTTCGAACCCTTCAAGGAGTTCTTCGTCACTCACATTTAAGAAATATTCTAATATCACGCCCCTGCTTGTGTTTTTAGAGAGCGGTGTGCTGAGATTGTGACTTTGAAATCACCGATACTGGTGGGATCAGTTAGCTTTTCCACTTGGTCTTTGGTTTTGAGTTCGAGGAGCAGGTCCCCACTTGACCTCTTGTAGGCCTTGTATTGTTTTCTGATTTTTTCTACGAGGCATTTCGACACTAAGAATGGTGATAGTTTTCTTATCGGAGTGGTTCCTTCACTGTTCATCACATCGTAACGTGGGAATGTTTCTGGGTTGCTTCGAAAAGTGAAATCAAAAGCTACTTCGGCGCGCCCTCTTTTGTTAGGGCGATCTAGAAGGGGGAAGGGGGAATGCATTTGCCATGGCATGCTTGGAATATTTGGCGGCGATGGTAGCCACCCACCACTAAAATCCCTACATTTTCTGCTCTTTAAAAAATATCTAGGGACTTTACCCACCACCGAGCCCAACAAAGGGACGCAACCAGGTTAGGAAAATACCTGTAGACGCCAGCTATGCAACGCCGCTATAACCTAATAAATGTACCCAAGATTGGATAGATACACATGGTTAACCCTTTCTGTCTGGAAAAACGATAAGTAAATGAAGTGAGTAGAAGACAGGAAAGATTGAAAGTGAGAGGGAAAGAAGAAGACTTGAGAGAGGGACAGGAAAAACCAACTACCCATTTAGCCCGGGTGGGTCAGGGTGCCGTCTACGTGAAAGGAAGCCGAGGCCAAAGGGGTGTGTTGCCTCCGCCGAGGGGCCTTAAAGGTCCAAACACTCGGCATCAGTTCCACGTCGAGGATCCCCTTTTCCCCGAACACGGCTAAGCCGCGCACGGTTAGACGCGGGAAGGTCCAACCCTCGTGTGCTCGGGTAAGTGGTGTCGCAACACACCAAACGCCTGCTGACGCAGACGCCCCTGCGGGGGCTTCAAAATTAAATCTGTCCATTACGTAAGAGAATGAATGGCTCATACCCCCTTAAGCAAAGGCTCATACCCCTGCAAACGCGGCTTCCTCATTACTACGACAGAAGAGAAGTGAAATTCTATGGTGGAATGATTAGCGGCAACGCATCCAGCTGTAGAAGCAGACAACGATGCCGAACACGGGAGCAGTGGCACGAGCGCCTGCCGAGTACGAGCACGAGCGCAACGCGAGGGGCGCCAGTGAGCAAGCTGCGGAAGGACACGATGACGCTCAAGCCAATGCTGACGACAATTTTCTGTACACAGGCGATTTCGGCTAGACATATAAAGCTTCGCTTTAAAAGACCGGAGGAAAGAAAGACAGACATAAAGAAAGAAAGAGCAGGTATGGGTAAAGCTGCACCGGAGCCGGATCACGTGACGCGAATGACCAATCATTTTCGTTTGCTGTGTAACGGGGAGGGCAAGCGAAGGAAAGGGGGCTGGCGTGAGCTCCACCGGGCTTCCCTCGCCTCAGATCAGCTCCGGCGACAGGATGGGAAAGCCACGCGTGGAGGTCCCCACTTGACCTCCACGGGAGCCGAGCAGCAGGCTGCGTTTGAGCAACGGCGCCGCGAACTCGCTCGGGAAAGGGCTCGTCGTCGGACGTGCCGATTCTAGCGTGAAGGCTTCCGAAGCCCAGCCGAAACCCCGAATTGCGGGCCCCAAGCTG
>NC_051156.1:70727554-70793974 GCF_013339745.2 Dermacentor silvarum
TGGCTCTACGTTATGTGGGCACTGTTGTGGGTCACAGCCTCGCCACTATAAAATAAGTTCTGTGTTAGCAAATAGCAGTGGCACATAGCTTTATAAAGCTCTCAAATTGTCTACACATGCATGGAGGATCTAAAAATAGTCATGAAAACAACGTTTGCATTAGTGCAGGGTGGCAACAGAGCACAAAGTAAAAGTCACGGATGAATGTCTTGACAAAGGTGACCTATTCATCAGAGTAAAATTATTGACACGCAGCAGCAGCTCATAGCATAGAAATGTTTGCTTACAAAACAATTCATTTTTTTCATGACAGTTTAGGCAACTGTCCCCTGTCATTTTTAGTTACGTATAAGGTATGTCAAACTATCTTGTCTTTCAAAGTAAGTTGTACTAGTAGCAAGCTGTGATTGCTTACATTTTTTTTCTCGAAAACGGTCGTAAACCGAAAACTTCGTAAGCAGAGATTATTTAGAACATCTAAGCATTTATAGGCGAGGAAACGCCATTGCAATAAGAATCGGTGAAGAGGCAAATGGGTCGTTACTATGCAACTTCAGCAGAAAAGCTGTAGATCACGCACAGCGCGCACATGATGAACACGATTATTTCCGAACGTTATATTTCTCATCGGAAGAAAACGCTTATCAAAATTTAAATTTCGCATCGAAGCAATAAACTTGCGTAACTAAGTGCTGACAACGAGCGTTCAGCAAGCATCAGCACAGGTTTCACTGCTGTCGCGCGACTTCTACTTCCTACGTTCGTGCACGCTATGCACACACGAGAAGCTCGCACAATATGCGTGTCGTTAGCCAGCACGATTACTTACCTTTTTAATGGTACGACGCGTTCGCAAAGCACTCTCCGAGTTGCCGGTGCTGCGTCGACGATGTTACTCCCCGCATACATGCCGCTGCGTAGTGGACGAGCTGAGACACGCTAACACGCATTATTTCTTTGCGAGGTCCACCCAACTTTCCACAATGAGAAACAAAGGAGCCGCACTCCACGGCATAAAATCGTTGGTCCACATTTACCTGGCGCGCCACGCATACGGCGAGTTTGCAGCACGATACAAGGTATCTTCAGGCACTTCTGTGCACGCTAACTGTGAACCACTTCATTACAGCAAATACAAAAACACACGATCAAGAAACGCATCATAGCACCCCGCACATACGACCGCCATCACAGAACACGATGGATGAATGGATGGATGTATGAATGGATGAGGCTGAACCCTTTAAATCGGGCCGTGGCATACGCCAGCTAGCCATGACTATTAACATATTTTGTACTTTGTGGTGGGTGAAATTTCACCGCTGCCCTGACTTTAGCCACCAATCAGATAACCTCCATTTGGTTATTTCTACCCGCTTAAAGTCTATTTTGCCTTCACTGTCTTTAAACCCCAATTCTTTAAAAGAATCAGCCCCGTTGCTTTGCACTGTAGGGTTAAGCCCTTTACAGAAAAGTATGAGGTGTTCAGCCGTTTCCTCTTCTTCTCCACACGCACTGCACAACGTGTCTATACCTTGGTACTTGACTCGGTACATCTTAGTCCGCAATACTCCCGTCCTGGCTTCAAACAACAAAGAGCTGCCCCTAGAATTATCATAGATATTTTCTTTCGCAATTTCTTGCTTGAAAGTTCTGTATGTTCCCAGTGCTGATTTCGTCTGCATCCCTGTTTTCCACAGACCTTTCTATGTTTCTTTAACCTTTTTCTTAACCGCTGTTTCCTGGTTTGCACCCCTTCTGCAGTCCAAATATTTGATTGACAATTTTCTGGTCCACTTCCTTCATTTTATGTCAACATTCCTCATGTACAAATAATTAAAACTCCTGAAACTGAAAACTGAAAACTGAAATAACTGCCCACCGCTTTTCTGCCATTTCTCTCAATCGCTCCTCAAATTCTATCTTGCTGCTGGCTTCCCTGCCCTCAAATGACGTCCATCCCATGTCACCCTGTACCCCCTGATTTGATGCATTTCCGTGTGTTCCCAGTGCACGTCTACCTACCCCTCGCTGCTTAATTTCCAACCTTGCTAGAACCTCTGATCTCATGCACAGCACCGCATTCTCGAAAGTCAAACTAGGGACCATCACCCCTTTCCAAATCCCTCTCACTATTTCGTACCTATTGTAATTCCACAGTGCCCTATTTTTCATCACAGCTGCATTTCTGCTACCTTTAGCCGTTACATATTTTCATGTTCTGTTAGGTACTCAGCCCCATTGTTTATCCACACTCCAAGATATTTGTACTTATCCACCACCTCCAGCGTAACCTCCTGTATCCTACGCTCGCTGCCCTGATTATCATTAAAAATCA
Source organism: Dermacentor silvarum (assembly GCF_013339745.2). Lineage (NCBI taxonomy): Eukaryota > Metazoa > Arthropoda > Arachnida > Ixodida > Ixodidae > Dermacentor > Dermacentor silvarum. The sequence continues at coordinate 70,729,893 of NC_051156.1, forward strand.
TGACTGCCGATTTTTCTTTGCTAAACTTCAAACCTAAGCTATCTCCCTCTCTACCACAGATGTCCAATAATCTCTGCAAGTCTTCCTTGCTGTCAGCCATAAGTACAATGTCATCCGCGTACATCAGTCCTGGTAATGACTGCTTAATCCATTCTCCTTGCTTGAAAAAGGAAAGGTTGAAGCCAAGTACGCTCGTCTCTAATTTTTCCTCTAATCCTTGTAAGTACAGCATGAACAACAGAGGTGACAGAGGGCACCCCTGCCTAACCCCGTGCTGTATCTTCATAGGCCGAGATACATTGTTTTCCCATTTTACAAGCACCTTGTTACTTTTATAGATATCTTTTAAAAGACTACTTACTGCATCTTCCACATCCAGAGTACCCAGTATGTCCCACAAATCCTTTTGAATTACACTGTCATAGGCTCCCTTGATATCCAGAAATGCGAGCCATAGGGGCCTGTGTTCCTTTAATGCTATTTCAATACACTGCATCAATGAGAACAGATTATCTTCTAACCTTCTTTGTTTCCGGAACCCATTTTGTAGTTCCGCCAGCACCTCCTCGTTCTCCAGCCATGCCTGCAGTCTGTCCTTTATAATCTGCATCACCACCCTGTAAACCACTGACGTCACTTTTATGTCACACGGAGGAAAAACAACAGCGCCGCCTGCATACTTGTTAGACTGTCGTGGCCTCTGTAATGCCAAAAATATTAACCGGTGCACTCACATGCTAAAATTTTGTGCCGGATTGCACCGAACTACGTATAGATGTTTCGAGACAAAATAACCATAGAACAATCTATTTTACGCTATAGTTTAGCGCACATGGAAATTCTATCACGTATTTTTACCTTCGAATTGCTTCCACCATCTGCAGCCAGCAAAATCATGGCCTTCGAGATCAGCTTACGTTATCCTTATCTAGCCGTCGCTGTGGCATGATTTGAATGGCTTGGGCTGCCTCGAAGTCAATCCATGAGGTTTCGCGATGCTGCCTACTTTTCCTACGCCGTCACTTCGTTTTAAATAACTTTCTGGTGTGGTCATCATGAATTGTAGCCTCAGGAATTGTTGACACGATATCGGAGGTACACATGTGCAGTTTGCGATGTTTACGTGCGCGTTGTCACTGTTTCAGTCGGAAAGGATCAAATCCCCGAACCCTTTAAATCGGGCCGTGGCATACGCCGGCTAGCCATGACTATTAACATATAGCTCGTGTGGCGCAGGTTACACCCGTATCGCCGCATTTCCTTTTGTGTCGGTGTGTTGAATATGAGCGGGTTGCGCTCCTGTCGTCCGTGCCTTCTGTGTTTATGCGTAACTTTGTCTATCATAGGTAAACCGTTGAAACAATTAGAATTTTCGTCATGTGAATGCTTCTGCCATTTAATTAATATAACATTTAACATAAATTAACATGGTGTTCCTTAGGAAATATTAATTACTGCATAACCACTATACAGCTCCATACCTCACTCTATGATAAAGATAAATGTTCAGTTGAAAATGAAAATATCTTATAATTGCATGAACGTACACATGCGAAATGCTACAGCAGCCTGGCATCAGATTAATATCAATATTGGTGACATCCGGCAACATTCTGGGAACGTGCTGTTTTGTAACGTCGCTACATTGCTAGCATTTACACGTTAAATTGATGTTTACATGCAACGTTGACACAACGTGGGTGTCGGGATGTTGCTGTGACATTTATTTGTGACATGACTTGAACGTACAGATGGCAACGCACATTCAACGTTGAGGTTGGCTGTTTAACGTTGCCTGACATTTGTTACAATCAGGCAACGTTTCACAACGTTCTGTGTTACTTGGGAAAGTAAAAGGATTAGCCATCCGCATTCCGTGTTTGCTGCTGTCCGCGTATGTGTCGAATGTCTCGATTTAGCCTTCTGCTCACCATGTGTTTTAGAGATTTTAAGTAGGAAGTTCGTGGCTCAGTGATCACTTCATATGGAAGTGATCATTTGCCGGCAGTCACCAAACTATCATCAGCATTACCTATCCTAAACTCTAAACCACGACGCTGAAAGTTACAGTATGCAGACTGGCCTTTATTTATGAGAACGCAAAACTCGAAGATGTCCTTTAACCGGAACTCAACATAGATGAAATGAATGAAAGCCTCACAGCAGTCCAAATAGCAGTGGCACAAAAGGAAATACCCCAATCATCATTGTGCGAAGGAAGCTAAACCTCTGGTAGACACCAGAGTGCACACCAGCAAAGAAACAGCAAAATAAGGCTTGGGGTATCCTGAGAAGTTACCCCACTTATAGTAACCTTTGTAAACTTCAGACAGGCTAAAGCGAAAGCGCCATATGTCCGGAGGCAAGCGGACAAATCTTCATGGAAAGTATATGTGACCTCGATTAATAGTTCAATCACATCCACAATGTTGTGGGGTCAGCTCAGGAAGTGCAGGGGAGAATATTCATCATATACAGTACCTTTACTCACAGCTCCAGGCATACAGACAACACTACATGAACAAGCTGACATACTAGGTAAACGCTTTTACAATGTTTCCTGCTCAGCGAACTACTCTGATACATTTCTAAAATACAAACAGTCTGCAGATAAAGAGAGACTGCCTATTACACGGACATCAAGTGAACCCTAAAATGTTCCCCTAAGAATAAAGAATTAAACAGGGTACTTTCTGCTAGCAAGAAAACGGCAGTTGGCCATGACAGCATTCATTATTCAATGCTTTCACACCTTTCACTTGCATCCGTAAAAGCTCTGCTAGAATTTTTCAACAAAATATGGGATACAGGCATAATGCCAAAATCCAGTAAACCGAAATCATAGTACCTTTCCTGAAAGCCGGAAAACCGCCTGCATCTCCCAGCAGCTACTGGCGCATTGCTTCACAAGCTGCTTAGCAAACTCTTACGAACACATTGTAAATACAAGGCTGACATTCATTCTTGAAAATAAAAGTACACTAGACATTCACCAGTGCGGTTATCAAAAGAGCTGCTCAAGAACCGATCATATCGTCCGACTAGAAAAGGAAATACGGAATGCTTTTCTACATAAACAGAACTGTCTTACAGTTTTCTTTGACCTGGAAAAGGCATACGAAACCACTTGGAGATTTGGCATACTAAGAGATCTGGCGAATCTAGGGATCCGCCGAAAAATGTTCAAGTGTAGCCGACTTTCTGTATGATCGAACATTTCAAGTGAGTCTAGGAACAGCGTTGTCAAGCATATTCGTACAGGAAAAATGGTGTGCCACAGGGATGTATACTAACAACTCTGTTTGTGGTGAAAATGAATTCCGTAAATAGAATAATTCCATCTACTCTCATCTATTCATTATACGTAGATGATCTCTAAATTTCGCGCCGAGGATCGAACATGGTAAACTGCGAACGACAAGTTCAAATCACATTAAATAAAGTAACACAATTGGCACGCCGAAAACGGCTTCCGTTTCTCCACTGAAAAAACTGTCGCTGTGGTCTTTTCCCCAAAAAAGGGGCTTATATCCAGACCATCTCCTGAAGACGCACCAATTTGTTTTACCTGTTAAAAAGAACAGAAGTTCCTAGGCGTTATGTTTGATAAGAAGTTCAACTTGATAGCACACATAAACAGTTTGAAAATAAAAACCAACAATGCACTGAACGTACTTAAAGTCTTATCAAGCAAACAATGGGGCTCTGACCGGAAATTCCTCCTGCATATATACCCATCTTTGGTAAGCAGCAAAATAGACTACGGTTTTGTAGGCTATGGGTCAGCCAGACAGTCTTACCTCACGCGACCAGATCCACTACACAATCAAGGGATACGCTTGGTTAACTGGCGCCTACAGAACTTCCCCTGTTCCTAGTCTATATGCAGAAACTAACGAGCCATCGATGGAACAAAGAACACAACTCATGCTAACTTACGTTCTCAGAGCTCGGTCATCACCAGAACATATATGCTATGACATTGTCACATACTGTACCACACGAATACACAACACGAATAAACCACATGCCATCAAACCTCTCATACTTCGATTTGAAGGAAAGTGTCACGAGTGCGGTATCCCAAAAGAGGCACTTCATGTTGCAGAGAAGCCATCCAGATTAGCCCCCTGGTGCGTGTTTACACGATTTCTACATTTTAAATGCGCAGCATTTCTCATCGAACATTTTCCGCTTTCACAGTATCTATCTATCTATCTATCTATCTATCTATCTATCTATCTATCTATCTATCTATCTATCTATCTATCTATCTATAAACACGCCTACGTCTTGGTGCTCTCATGGTCGTATCGTTAACTTGGTATTTACCAAAATTGCCATACTATGACAACAGTGTATGATGAACATAAATGACTGGTCATGACATCAATATCATGACACGTGTGTCATGTAGGTCATGAAACAGCTGCCTAGGTCTTGGTGCTCTCATAGTCGTTTCGTTAACTTGGTAGGTACCAAAATAGGGACACTGTGACAACAGTGTATAAAGAATATAAATTATAGGTCACGATATGAATGTCATGACATGCGTGTCATGTAGGTCATCAAACAGCCGCCCAAAATCACAATGACCGAGCGAAAAAAAACATTAACACTCAAAAACCACTGAAATGGGTTCGGACGTGGGTACTAAGTGAAGGCAACATTAAATGGTGATGCTAGAAGTCATAGTCATGAGCATGACTAAGAAAAAGGACAATGATGACTCAGCGAAAAAAAAGATTCACACTCAACTACTCAAATGGGTTCGGACGTGGGTACTAAGTTATGGAAACACTACAGGATGATTTTAGAAGTCATAGTAATGAGCATGACTAAGCAAAAATGACAATGACTCAGCAAAAAAGATTAACATTCAAAAACCACTCAAAATAGTTTCGGACTAGGCCGGACTAGCAAAACGATAGCCGCTAAGGCACCGCGGCGGGAGCTACAAAAGGGAAGCGGAAATAGAGTATTACAAGGTCACCATAAGTAACTATTGTAAAGTGCCTTTTATTGCATCTTAGAACGTTGCAAGGCGGCTGAGTGGTCACGAGCTCAGAGTCTTTGGGTGCGCCACTTCGGTACAGCAACTCGTAGTCATAGGCGCTCAAAATTATGCACCAACGAAGCATCCGGGGTGATAACACTTGCTGAATTTGCTTCCTAGGGCACATTATTCCAAGAAGCGGCTTATGGTCAGTCACTATGAGTACATGCCGACCGGCAATGTACTGATGAAAATGCGTGACTGCAAGCACTATTGCAAGCCCTTCTCTGTCGAGTTGGGAGTAGTTTCTCTCACATTTGCCGAGTGTACTTGACGCAAACGCTTTTGGCAGTTCAGTGTCCGTTTCCGTCCAACTGCGCAAGAACTGCTCCTAACCCATAAGGCGAAGCATCACAGCTGAGCATCAGTGGGCGAGAGTCGTCGTAATGCCCAAGAACCGTACACTCACGTGCGGTTCTTGGGTGCGCCACTTCGCTCTCCTCGTCTTCGCTCGCTCGTCCAAACGCTGATATACAACAGTAACATTTTAGTCACAAGACACAGGACGTCGTAAAACTGAGTCACTGGCGGCTGAACTCTTTAGCGTTGTGTTGTAAGCTTGACGGACGGTAGCGACCATTATTTAAACAAATAATGGGAACAACGTAAAAGGCTGTCTTGTAAGGTAACTGAAAATTATTCGCATCATTCTCATGTAAGTATGATAATTCAGAAACATCCTTCGTGCTAAAATGCTGCGTTTGTATTGTTACCGCGATAAATAAAAAAAGCGTCTGAAACCAGATGGCGATTCTACCACAGCGCAGTCACTCATGATGGCGTACCTCGCAGAACTAAGGTATTATAATATATCCTATAGTTTACAGAGAATTGGGGGAAGAGGGTGGAGATTTTAATGAAGAGAAAGGAGGAGAGGTCGGCCTGGAGAGCGTGTCTACATACATGCCTGCTACTTGGGTAAGGGGAAGTAAGAGATACAGGGAGAGGTAGGTAGCAGGTGATTATGACATTGCACAATGAGCTTCTATTTACACACGTTTTTCAATATGCGGAGGTGCGCTTTGGACACACTACGCGTAGGAGTAATCTTGTTAACACAAAACATCATCGCGCAAACCATTTTGCACTGTCTTCACTCCTCAAAAAGCCTGTTTCGACAGGTCCTAGAGACGGCTGTGTAAGCACGTTTCGCAAAGAAAGATCAAAAGTTATTTTACGGTGCGTTGGGCACGGTCATCTCTTTTCCACATGCCTAAAATATTATCTTCGGAAAAGAGTCACACAGACAACACAACAACACAGTCAACACAACACAACAACACAACAGAGTCAATAACAACACAGTCAACACAACACTTAAGTGTCCTTGGCTCGGCCGCATATTGAGGGCACACGCAAAGTACTTGGTCTATTGTCTCAGGAGTGTGACAGGTGCTACAGTCAGGGTCCCGTTCTCGTCCAATCTTGTGGAGCTGTCGGCGAGTGTACGCCACACCGAGCCGTAATCGATGGATGAGTGTTTCCAGGCCTCTCCGCAACCGCAGTGGAAGCTGTTAGTAAGTGGATGATTCCTATGCATAGCCAGTTGCCTTAAATTCACTCGCACTTGCTTATGTGGCAGACAAACTGGAGCTGGGCACGCGCGTGCCTCTGCAATAGTGCCCCATGTATAATCATATCGTGGTAATCCTAGGCAAATTCATAGTGCGCGAGCCTGAGTTCTATCATGTGTGCGGACGGCAGATGTACTAATCCAAGAAAGTACAGACGGGCTGTAGCCGAGGTATCCAACAACGGGTGCCCGGAAGAGCTGCAGAAGAGATGGTTTGGATGGCCCGCACGATTTTCCAGACATATTTATTTTATTATTTTTTATTTAATAATACTGTCAGCCGATGAAGGATAATCGCAGATGTGGAAGATACGAACACATACAAGAATACAGTATGAGAACAAAAAAGCAAGTAAATGAACAACTGCAGAAGTCTCAACAGGGATGTGAATCAGTTTAAATTCTATGCAATGTGCAAATTCCCCCCAAAAATAAGAAACAAAAAATGAACCTTTACACCTTTGGCAAAGTTATGATATACATATTAGTTAGCGGCAAAAAAATATCGTGTGCACATTGTAAAAATTCGTCAACGCATGAGGCTGACAAGACAGAGTCGGGGAGCGCATTCCATTCTGTAATACCTCTCGGGATAAAGCTGTACTTAAAGCAGTCATTTCTGTCTTGAGGGGGTGTGATGTACTGGCTATGACGATGTCTGGATATTTGATTTGTCGAGATTTTGAAGTACTTGTGTTTGTCGAGAAGCAAGTGACCATTAATGATAAGGTCAATATGTTTCAGTCGCTCATACCTGGCACGCAAATCTAGCGGAGGTAAGTCGGCAAGCTTACAAAGTTCAGTGGGGGATGGGCAGTAGCGATACTTGTTAAATACGAACCTTGATGCTAACCTCTGCATTTTATCAAGTTTTTGTTGGTTGGATTTAGTGTAGGGATCCCATACAGTTTTAGCATATTTCATGATAGGACGTTTTAAGGATTTATAGGTAGATTTTTACCTCAGGTGTCGACGCACTTATATTCCGCCTTAGGCTCCAGAGCGTTTTGCTAGCCTTACTACATACAGCATCAATGTGTTGATTCCATCTGAGGTCAGAATTGAACATTATGCCCAAATACTTATGTTTACCGACTCTGCTAATAGTTATACAACTTATATTGTAAGGATAATGCAAAATTTCTTTCTTTCTCGTAATGGACATAACAACAGATTTAGCTGCGTTCAGTTCCATCTGCCAGTCGTCACAACATTTAATTTTTTTTGCAGACTAGACTGTAAATTGGCCTGATCATTACTATTTAGAATTTTATTATACATCACACAATCATCAGCAAAAAGTCTGACAGGGACACTAATAATACTGGGCAAGTCATTTATAAAGGTCAGGAATAAGGCAGGACCTAACACACTTCCTTGGGGAACACCTGACACAACACGGGAAGGGCATGATGTGCACCCCGCGAATTCGACGTATTCTTCTCTAGAAGAAAGATGAAAACCATTGAGAGATTGCGGGGCTTTGAAATACGGAATAAATTTTTGTGATTAACTTCGGATGGGATACTTTGTCAAATGCTTTCGCAAAGTCGAGGAACATTATGTCTGTTTGACGACGGGAGTTTAACGTTTCAGAGAGGTCATGTACAATTTCAAAGAGTTGGGTGGTTGGTGAAAGCTTTTTTTCGGAAACCATGCTGTCCAGGAAAAAAACAAGTTGTATTTGTCCAAGTAAGAAACTAATTGTTTATAAATGATGTACTCGAGGAGCTTAGAACACGCGCTTGTAATAGAAATTGGTCAATAGTTTGCCACTTCCGCAGTACTGCCACTTTTGTATATAGGTATGATTGTTGCGCATTTCCCTGCTACCGGGTAGCAAGCACTATCAACCGAGGACTGAAAATTTTAGTTAGGTATTTAGAGTTCCATTCTGCATATCTACGCAAAAACTCGTCTGGAATGCCGTCAGGACCAGGGCTCGTCTTAACATCGATATTGAGCAAGAGATTTAAAACACCTTGTTCATTGATTTCACTGTCTGCAATAGGTGGTCTAGCAGGTGTGTTGGCTACATGAGGTGTATGACCATCATCTTTAGTAAAAACGGATGTAAAGTAATCATTTAAATTATCAGCTTGCATTAAAGCAGTACTGCTGGATTCTGAAGATAATGGTTTTGTGGATGGGTTGACATAACGCCAGAACTTCTGAGGCACCTCTTTAAGGAACTTCGTAAGTGTCCCAATATAAAACTTATCTTTACATTCTTTTATAAGGGATTTAAGGTCCTGGCTCATGCGTTGAATTGAGATCTTCTTATCCGGGGTTGGATACCTCGAACAGTCCCCACGTTTTCGCCTTAATCGTCTCTTTAGATGTATGACTTCTCTTGTAATCCAAGGATTTTTCCTTTTAATTCTTTTATAGCACTTTGGTATGTCATTTTTAATACAATCCATCACCATTGCAAAATAGTAGCCCCATAAATCATCTGTACTAGTCTTCGACTCAAAGTGATCAACAAAATGGTCGAATTAACGCTTTAGGAAGTCTAACACACCAACATCATTAGCAGAGGAAAATTTCAAAAACGTTTTATGAAGTGCACATGGATATATGTGGTTCAGGTCCTAAGCTTAGAAATAGTTGCACCATTTTATGGTCTGAAAGACCATCCTCAGTTTTACATATTTCTAGATGTGGTAATAAAGAATTTGACAGAAAGATGAAATCAAGTATTGGTGATTTAGTCTCACAGACTGTTGTATAATCTGTCACTACCTTGGTTAGGCCTAAACAGAAAGCTAGCTCCAAAAGCTGGTCACAACTCGAAACCTCAGTCTGTCCCGGTCAAAGTGTCGGCCAATCAATGCCGGCCAAGTTAACATCACCTAAAAATTTAATATTATTGCCTTGATGCATGTTAGACTCCATAAATTTTCTTAAGTGCAAAATAACATCCACAGGTGAGTTAGGAGCTCTGTACATACAGCCAATAAGGACTTGGCGTTCACCCAACTTGGTTTTGATCCAGACCATTTCCATCGCTCTCTCGCTCTCTGGAATAGCATACTGTACAATGTTCTTTATCAAGAATGCTACGCCACCACCTCGACCTTCCCGATCTCTTCTGACGATTGAATACCAAGGGGGTGCGACCTCTGCATCACATACATCCTTACGCAGCCACGTCTCTGTTATACCCATAACATCTAGTTCATGCTCCAGCACAATGCTCTCTAGGGATTCCAACCCTATTTATTTAGGATGCTTCTGACGTTCACATTAGTAATATTCAACTTTGCCTCTTTTGTGAGGGGTTGGCAGGTGTTTCTTGCACCAGGTGATTGCACAAGCTTGACCCTTCATGTTTATCTTCATCAAACCGAACATTACATTATTAAATTTCAATTTATCGAATATCAATACCACTTTTGCTCCACCTTTCCTATCTTCAGAACAAGAGTTCCACAGCTTATTTCGTAATTGAACAATCCTTTTAGAAATATACTTCGCTAATGCTACTCTGGGTGCCTTTGAGCTTGAAACAATTATTTAGTATTCTTTTCTTATCTCTGAAATCTACGAACTTTAGTATGATCGGGCGGTTCAAACCAGGAATCCTCCTTCCAAGCCTGTGAATTCTCTCAATAGAGCCTAGCATTAGTTTCGGTATACCTTCGAATATGTCCTTGTTTACTGTTCATTAGCGCTTCCTCACTTTCATGCTCGTCTTCCACAACTCCGCGATCAATTATGTTGTTTCGTCGAGATCGGTTTTCGAAATCATCAACTTTACATCTGAGCACTGCCAAATTAGCATCATTCCTCATAACTAAAATCTCAATTTAATGAGCCTGTCGTGTGTTTCATCCAGAGACAGCAATTTATTTTCTATCGTTGATAGCCTGTTTTCAACAAGTTGCAAACTAGTATCAGAGGAAGCTTGGTTTTTTTGTATTTTATTAAGCTTATGCAGGATTGACTTCTGCGTCTCAAGTAGTTCCTTAAGCATCTCGTCAGTCAGAGGACCAGGGTTTTCTTCAACGTCTCCGGATATCAAAAGCAACATCCGCACCACTGACAAACAATCACATGAGCAATTCCAAAGGATGTCAAGTGTGGAATCTCGAATGACTTGATCTAAGCTGTCCAACTTTTTCCTTAATGCAGAGATGTGCTTCGAAGAAGATAAGTCACGGTCGATGATGACTCCGAGAAACTTGTAGTGGGTTACCTAAGGCACAATCTTGCCATCAGTCATAATGGGGTAGCAGGCCATTGACTTGCAGCTGGGAGGCCAGCCTCCAATCTTGGCCGTAGAGGGGGCGGAACGTCCGTCATTGCTTTTGATACTGTACCCGCGACGAACGCGTCGGTACGCACAAATTTAAATAAAAATTCTGAGCAAAGCAGGAGCAGCAGCTGATCGAGAGCTCCACAGAGAATTGAAAACGAAGTAAGCTATGGTTGCGTACAAGTGGTGAAGTAGAGTCACAAGAACTAGCCACTTTAACTTCAGTTCAAGGTGACCTTCCACGTTCAATAACGCAAGTAGTGCGCGAATTAATTGCCTCAGCACCTGAATAAAGCATAGCTGCGAGCATTTATTTCTTGCCTCTAGGTATTTCTTTCCCAGACATGCCTGGCGGTGAGCCCACCGCATTGATAAAAAAAATATAAAGAAAACTTCATCGGACAGGGAAACAGGCCTTTCTATATCCAGTGCGATAACAGCAAAAAGTTGTGTTGCGCAACAGCAGCGCCAACACAATAGGGTCAGCGTAAGCAGAACACGAACAATAACGATAATAACTGGTCAGAACTGTTCCAGACGTTGGTCGACTGGAAAAGGTACCTTCCGTATCGGAGACCGACGGGTGCTGCGCCACCCGTCGCCTCGCAAGGTACAAGAAGGATCTAAGCTGGCACCAACAAGCACTCCGCCATGACCTTCCAAGGGGTGACACCGGGTCAGAAACGCCAGCTGGTTTGTATAAGCCAGCCTTACTGCAAGCGACAAGACACTGGTGAATCTGAAGACGAGTCAACAACCATCGAGGACGACAACGTGGCGAGCCTTTCAGGCCTAGACATGGACGAGGGTGGCTTCCGAATTGTGCGCCGTCGTAAAGACAGCGCGTAGGAGAGCGGATCGGGAACTAATTAGAAAAATGGTCATCCGTCGTCGCACAAAAAGGTTAAGACGAGTTCAGTGGGATGCTTTCTGTGAGACTTTATCGGCGTTTACTCCCATGACAAGGATGTGGAAAGTAATGGACAGCCTATCCGGAAAGATTCGCCCGCACAGGCCATTCGAAGCATTTGTTCTAAAGCAAGGAATAGATTTGCAAACACTTGCAGAAGATTTTAGAGACGTATACGCATCTCGCAGATCAGCAGGAGTATCGGACCCTCTGTTGTCTCAAGCATTCCATACCATGGATACGCCCTTCACCTTCCGTGAGTTCGATTTGGCGCTTAGCAAATTTAAGAAGACGCTGTGCTGTGGGTCCCGATTCGATCAGTAATCAGATGCTGACAAATCTGCCATACAAACGAAGACGAGCCCTTCTGGACATATTTAATCACGTCTGGAGCACAGGAGAGATCCCAGAAGCATGGAAGGTAGCATGGGTGGTGCCAGTACTCAAGTACGGAAAGGATCCTGCGAACCTCGCGTCATATCGGCCAGTATCACTAACATCATGCGTATCAACGTTGATCGATGGCCTAATATGTAGGAGGTTAACATGGTATCTTGAGCAAGGAAATAGACTACCATCGTCTATGACCGGCTTTAGGCTACGTTTGAGTGCCCAGGACAGTGTCTTGAATTTACTAAGCCATATCGAGCACCATCGCACAGACGGCATTTCCATACTCAGCATCTTTATGGACGTTGCCAAGGCATACGACTGTGTGCTTTATACAGGCATCATCAACGGACTCCGAACCATGGGCGTCTCAATCTTCGATTCGTCCATGAATTTCTCAGAGATCGATGTGTCCAAGTTAAGCTCGGAAGTGTAATGAGTGATAAGCGACGAATTTCCCTCAGCGTCCCACAAGGAAGTGTGCTATGTCCCTTGCTTTTTAACGTTGCCATGGCCAGCCTTCCAGATGCAATGAAAGTAGGTCGGACGGCAGTGAAAATGTCCATCTACGCAGATGACATCTGCATTTGGATCTCGGGCTACCAGCACAAACAGTTGGCCCGGATAGCACAAGGGCGCAATCTCCACCATCGAACGCCACTTATCGACGCTTGGCCTATCTTTATTAGCGGAAAAATCTGCCTTCATGCTTTTCCCGGGATAAAGACGCAAGTCAACACGCCTGCCGCTGAATATCAGAGGGCATTCAATTCTTCGTTGGATTCCTGGGCGTCACCATTGAGAGCAAGTTACTATGGCGTCGTGCGGTCGAAAGTGTATTGTGGCTGCATCAGTGCAAATAGTCAACGCACTTCGTCGATTGGCAGGTGTACATTGGGGAAACAATCCTATGTCAATGTTTAAACTGAACACTGCACTGATAGCGAAGCCGCATTCTCTATCAGCTTCCTCTGATATCGTGGTCATCGAGTCAATTCGAGCGCTTGGAGGCAGTGCACAGAATGGGACTTCGCTTGGCGATGGGAGTTCCACAGGCGGCTTCGAACAAGAAAGTCACTAATGAGGCAGAGTCTCTTCCACACCGCCTCTTGGCATCTCAGGCGTTGCTGACGCAGCTATTAAGGCTGGGCGAGTCCCGTGCAGGCACGGCGCTTCTCCGGCGGCTAAGAGCAAGAACTCGCTCACATTTCCATGCGGCGCTGAACACTTTCCGATTTTTAGGATTGGAATGACCTAAACGAAGTTGCCTTAACCCGCCATGGTCTTTTTCGGACGTTACCTGCAGCCTCAGGGTACTCCACCTACCAGCGAAACGCACCATTTCAACTGCAGAAGCAAAGTTTATTGTGCTGAACCACTTGAGCACAGGTTACGTCCGTCCGGTTACATGCCTCCGGTTACGTCCGTCCCTCTCTGCGGGGCCTCTGGGGAGCGTGGTCGTTGAGATGGTGAGGGGTGAGTGAGTGGCGAGTGTCGATTTAGCGCACGACGAGCACGACTGCCTTGTGGTCGCTAAAGTGGACGGTGAGAGGGTCCGTGAGTAGGGGCTGGACGCACAAGGATGAGGAGGAGGACGCAAAGACGAGGTCTATGCAGGACCCGTGGATGGTGGTCGGCTGCCTGCTGTTGACGGGGTTGTGGTCATACACGCAGTCGAGACCGTAACGGTCGCGCACGTGCCTGACGATCCAGTCGTCTTTGCGAACGTCGACGTTGAAGTCGCCGACGAGGACTATGGGTCGTCGTTGTCTTTGCGTTTCTGGTTGTTCTGGTTGTCGTCGTTGCTGGCGTCGATGGTCGTTCATGGCCAGTTCGAGGAACTCTGCAACGGCGTCTCGGTTGAGTTTCGGCGAGAGGTAGAAGGTGATTACGGTGATCTCGCCGTCGTCTTGGCCGTGGCCGTGACGGTAGGCGTCGTCGCACACGGCGGTGAAGCCGGCGTATTCGCCGCGCGTGTCGGCGTAACTCCAGCTGGTGACGGACCATCCCTCCTCGCCACCACACGTTTCGGTAGTAGACGTCGACGCCACCGGCACGGCTACGCGCGTCCACGGCGCGCGCGCGATCCACCGGCGCGAATCCTTGTTCTCCTACCGCGCCTTCTCCTCGTGCTTCTTGTCCTCCTTATTGTTTGTTGTTGTTCCACGACTACGACGCTTCGCGCGCTGCACATGTGCTGCAAGCGTGATGCGGGAGAGGAGGAGTGGGGGAGAGGGCGCACCTGTGCTCGAGCTGTTGCGGACGGACGGCGCACGCTACATGTGAGTTAAAGAAATGCTCTGGATTTAAAATTTGACATTGGAGTACCATATATTATCATTTCACTGCAGTCAGTGAGTTTCATTACCAAGCAATCGGTAAAAATCGCCCACAGCGATTCCCCGCCGCTGACCGCCCATCCACTTCTAACACGATGACGGTGCTGCCACCTATTGCCCGATCTCGCGTTCGCTGAAATTCCAGAAGTGGTCATTCAGCATTACACAAAAGTTCACTAAGCACTCACAAATGCGGAGGTACGCCAAACTTTTTCCATTACATTGTTCGGTATCTCCTTCGTCTCTCAACCGAAAACAGATCGCATCGGCTAACTGTCTTTGGAGCCAAATCTGAAGGTATTACCACCCTGTGGAGTTCTAAACAAACCGCATATGAAATACATCCTTTGCTACCTCTTTAACATAGAGTCTTTTCAAGTACACTTTATCATAGAAAAGTCAAAACAGCCATAGCGTTATATTTTGTTCGCAGTGCATGCCCTTTAGCCGACACATCCTATAATCACCATTCAGTTGATTAAAAAGGTAAAAGTATGTATAACTGTTTGCGATTCTCCGAGAACTCATTGGGGCCTGCGACTCCGCTGATGCACAACCTCACAGAACCACGAGCCGAGCACTGACCTATACAAGGCACTGCATATTCAATGCGAAGCATTTCTTGGCAAACATTTGTCACTTTATATATCTATATATCTAGCCGCCTACGTCTTGGTGCTCTCATGGTCGTATCGTTAACTGGGTATTTACCAAAATTGGCATACTACGACAAGAGTGCATGAAGAGCATAACTGACATGTCATGACATGAATATCATGACATGCGTGTCATGTTGGTCATGAAACAGCCGCCTAAAATCACAATGACCGAGTGAAAAAAACATTAACGCTCAAAAACCACTGAAATATGTTCGGAGGTGGGTACTAAGTGAAGGCAACACTAAATGGTGATGCTAGAAGTCATAGTCATGAGGATGAGTGAGAAAAAATTGCAATGATGACTCAGCGAAAAAAGATAACACTCAAAAAGTCACAGGCCTGCGCGGCACACGCAGCTCATTCACAGCGTAAGCTGGTTGAGCGGCGCAAGAGTAGCTCCAATTTGGCTCCACACACAACAAGGTCTTCGCGGCAAAGTGTATTCGCCTCGATTTTGACGAGAACGAACTGAACTGTCTGCCCGGCGTCGGCGTCGATGGGGAGCTGTGGCTTGTAATGCTCTCTGCACAGCAGTCTGCTGAGCCCGATGATGCCTGGTTGTAGCCGCGCACGTAGCTCCACGATTCGCTTCTTCAGCAGCGGTTCGTACCTTGCGAGGAGACGCCATAACCTGTACCGAAGAGGTACCCAGAACACGTGGCGAACATCTAACATCGGGATAGCGTTGATTGCGCGCCTCGTCTGAATCGCATCTCGTCGCACGTGGCTCTTGCAGGCACGTTAACTCGATGGCGCCACCATACTGGGGGAGGCTCGGGTCGTGTGCGCCTGCGCGCCGGCCGTATAAAGCGCCGGCACGTATAAAGGGATTTTTTGTTCTGCCTTACAGCAAGCGCTTGCGTGGCTCAGTATAAAGATAAAGAAAAAAAGCTTGCGTGGCTCAGTGGTAAAGTGTCCGACTCCCAAGCAGCGGGCCTGGGTTCGATCACGGCGGAGAGCGGGTACTTTTTTTCCCATTTCCGGCGATAGCGGTTACGGCCAAACGCCGGCGGCAGCATCATCGCGACCAGAAGCGGCTATTGGAATGAGCCCATAACAGCTTACGCTATAAAACCACTCAAATGGGTTCGGACGTAGGTACTAAGTGAAGGAAACACTACTGGATGATGCTAGAAGTGATAGTCATGAGCATGACTCAGCAAAAATGACAATGACTCAGCACAAAAGATCAACATTCAAAAACCACTCAAATGGTTTAGGACGTGGGTGCTAAGTGAAGGAAACACTAAATGGTAGTGGAAGAAGCCATAGTCATAACCATGACTCAGCAATAATGACAATGATTCAGCAAAAAATTTACACTCAAAAACCACTGAAATGGGTTCGGACATGGGTACTAATTGAAGGAAGCACTAAAGATAATGGTCGAAGCCATATTCATGACTATGACTCAGCAAAAATGACAGTGACTCTGCGAAAAAAGATGAAAACATAAAAGCCAATGGAATCGGTTCGGATGTGGTACTAAGTGAAGGAAAAGGCCAAAGGTGAATGATTGAGGTCATAGTTATGAGCATGGCTAAGGCTTTCGCCTTAAGGTTTCCTAGGCGTTGCTAAAGGGACTCCTGAGTACTCATGACGTGAATGTCATGACATGCGTGTCATGTAGGTCATGAAAAAGCTGCCTATGTCTTGGTGCGCTCATGGTCGTTTCGTTAACTTGGTAGGCTCGCCACACACTGCTTCGCATAACATCGATTCCCACAGTGCGTGGGATCTGCCAGCTTTTTTACACGTGCGCGTACGGCACACATATCCTTTTAAGTATGATTGTTCTCTGGTTATATCGCAGTCGTAATTAGTGGTATGCATTTTTTTATGATGTAGAGACTCATTTCGCCTTGGGCTGCATCCATTTCGTTGCAATAAATCTAGTGACTGCACGTGCCAGGCATGCTATGTGTTATCGTCGCAGCCACATTTTATCGCAATCATTGAAAGTTCATTTCCTAATTGTGATTTGAGCGCTTCACAAAAAAAGGAAACATTTGGCGTCAGTTGAGATAAACGAAGGGGTCGATGGTGATACATGAACGCAGCGCTTTAGCGATTCCTTGTAGCAATGCGCTGATCACTCAGCAATCTTTCTGGTACCACAAAAGAAGAATGGGGTGGCGTGATATCATTCCGCAACATAAAAATAAAAACAACTTGAGCGCTCACAAGACGTGGCATAATGCAACTAATCTTGGGCGTATAATTGCATCACTGTCCCTAGCTAAGTGGTTACGCGACCATCTTTTGCTGTTCCTGAGGTGCTCTTTTGGTATGTGGATATCCCACTACGCCGACATAATTTCACCTCGCCAGCGAATTTTGGGCTTTGCTACATTGGATATGTGCAACAAAAGAGGAAAAAATAAGTTAGGTTATGAGGTATTACGTACCAAAACCACTATCTGATTATCAGGCAAGCCGTAGTGGGGGACTCCATTTAATTTTGACCCCCATGGGATCTTTTACTTGCACCCAATGGACGGGAGACGGGCGTCCTTTCATTTCTGCCTCATCGAAATGCAGCCACCGCGGCCGGAATTTGATCTCGCGACCTCGTGCTTAGCAGCGCAATACCATAGCCGCTATGGCACCGCGGCGGGTGCTACAAAGGGGAAGCGGAAATTGAGTAATACAAGAGCATCATAAGTAACATTTTAAGGACCATAGTAGCGTGGTAGAAGCTTCGCGGAGAGACCAACGTGTCGAGTTGGCGACCAGAGGAGCACTAAGGATCCAGAAGCGTAATATACATCCTTGTGACAGCAATCGTAGCGGTTCTTCTGGGACACCTGCGACATCTGAAGGCGGTCGCGCGCGATATGACGCGCAGCGTGCGCCCTTTCGATGACATCTTGTGCGTACTCCGATGGTTGTCGTGGAGCGGCTGGTAGTAAAGTGTCCATAGGCAGTGTCGGTTCCCGGCCAAACAGAAGATAAAACGGTGAACTACCTGTCGTATCGTGGCGTGACGAATTATAGGCAAATGTAACAAAGGGCAATGTAGCACCCCAATCGCGGTGGTCGGCGGAAACATACATGGACAGCATGTCGGTCATGATGCGATTCAGGCGTTCGGTGAGGCCGTTTGTCTGAGGGTGATAGGCGGTGGTGACTTTGTGTTTCGTGGAGCATGAGCGTAGAAGGTCATCGATGACACGGGACAAGAAGTAAGGACCGCGATCGGTGAGCAGTTGACGAGGCGCTCCGTGATGCAGAATAACATCGTGAAGGAGGAAGTCGGCAATATCGGTAGCACAGCTTGTTGGAAGTGCGCGCGTAATAGCGTAACGCGTGGCATAGTCTGTCGCGACAGCGACCCATTTGTTCCCTGATGCTGATGTAGGGAAAGGTCCGAGCAAATCGAGGCCGACGCGGAAGAACGGCTCCACTGGGACATCGATAGGCTGAAGAAGGCCGGCGGGAAGCGTCGGTGGTCTCTTGCGTCACTGGCAAAGTTCGCAGTGGCCAGCATACTTCTGTACGGAGCGATAAAGCCCAGGCCAAAAGAAACGACGCCGCACGCGATCATAAGTGCGCGTTACACCAAGATGACCTGCTGTAAGTTCGTCGTGAAGCTGCTGGAGGACAGTAGTACGCATGTGGGAGGGCACCACAAGCAAGTGTTCAGGGCCTTCGGAGTATACACTGTGGCGGTATAAAGTTCCATTATGTATATTTACAAAATAGGCGAGTAGCACAGGCGTAGCAGCAACCAGCCAAGATGGCGAGGAGCAAGATCTACTTCCTCTTCTTCAGTGCCGGCCTAATGCTGACCTCTGCTTCGGTGCCGGTCTTCTTCTTCTGTCTCGCGGCAATATTTATTCACGTCTGGAGCACAGGAGAGATCCCAGAAGCGTGGAATATAGCATGGGTAGTGCCAGTACTCAAGTTCGGAAAGGATCCTGCGAACTTCGTCTCATATCGGCCAGTATCGCTAGCATCACGCGTATCATCGTTGATCGAAAGACTAATATATACAAGGTTAACATGGTATCTTGAGCAAGGAAATAGACTGCCATCGTGTATGACCGGCTTTCGGCCACGGTTGAGTGCCCAATCATGGACTTTACTATGGCTTGGGCTTTACGATATGGCTTTACTAAGCCATATCGAGCACCATCGCACATATGGTATTTCCACACTCGCCATCTTTATGTACGTTGCCAAGGAGGTGTCGTGTCATGGGAACTCTTGACGCTTTCCAAAGAGGGCGCCACATACCTGTTGGGACCCCCACCGCTAGGAAGACTGGGACGGCTACAAGGGGCTCGGGGAGAAGACAACATGGCGTAACAATAAACGTGTCATTCGTTCGTCCTCGTAAAATCTGACGTCTCTCAATCTTCCTGCAACCCCTCGACAACACGACATGGTGGCAGCGGTAAACAAGAAGTCACCTAGCACCCGGTGAGAGCCACGAAACGTCTACCATGCAAGACGGAAGGGAAAACGACGCTCAGCAAGCAGCGGCAGCGGGCCGGCAAAATGGCGCCAGCTTTTTGAACCCGTTGGCCGTGCAAGAGAAGTTGGATTTCCGAGACGCGAATGACTGGAAACGTTGGGTCGCAAGGTGGGAACGCTATCGCATTGTGTCAGGACTTCACCTTCGTGATGTTGAAACACAGGTGAACACGTTCGTGTACGCGATGGGGAAGGAATCCGAAGACGTATTGACGTCACTAAGCCTAACAGACGCCGACCTCGCGGACTACGCAACAGTGAAACGCAAGTTCGAGGGACACTTCATACCGTGCACAAACATCATTTTCGAGAGGGCCAAGTTCAATCGCCGTAAGCAGGAAGCGAAAGAGTCGGTCGAATCGGTTATCACAGACCTGCACAACCTCGCTGAAACGTGTGAATACGGTTCACTGAAAGACGACCTCATTCGTGACCGGCTGGTTGTAGGACTTTTGGACCTCGGTCTAAGTGAAATGCTGCAACTACATTCGAAACTCACACTTCAGTCTGCAACTGAAAATTGCACGGAACTCCGAATTCGTCAAAAAGCAACAGAACGAGCTACGCGACGGAACGGAACGCATTGCTGCGGTCGAGGAGCTGCAACGGTCAAAAGAATACCGCAACCATGGAGGCGCGCAGCGGAAACCAGCCAAACATCCAGCGGTGCACTTCGCGGGACGAAATTTGTGCAATTGGTGTGGCAGTACACAGCAGCATTTCAAGAAGCAGTGTCCAGCCTTCGGAAAGCTGTGCAACAATTGTGAGAAAACTGGTCACTATGCAACAGTATGCTTGTCGGGAAGCCAGCAGCCTACAGGGCAAAGGGCGTTTGGATCCAGCACTAAGAAATTAGGGACAGGAAACACAGGGGAAGTATTTCTTGGTGAGGTCAGTGAGACAGACACCCTGGAACCTTGGTTCATCATTGCACTTGTGAACAGTCGTCCTGTTCGCTTCAAAGTCGACACAGGAGCAGACGTGAGTGTAATCCCTGCTTCGCAGTATGACAGCAGTCGCATGCAGACTCTGAAAACTCCTGACAAAAGACTTTTCGGAAGAACACCCATCACAACAAAGGGAATGTTCAGTGCAACAATTGCATGGCAAGACAAGTCTGTTCAGCAACAGGTTTTTGTAGTGGACGTCTTGCAAACAGCTCTATTGGGACGACCAGCCATACGTGCTCTCGACATACTGTCACACCTGGAGGCAGTTGAGGCCAACAAACAAACTGAAGCAAGAAACATGGTGTCCCCCGAGGCAAGACCAGAGTTCTGCCAACTCTTCACAGGACTTCGTAAAATGAAAACTGTCTACAAGGTGACACTCAAAGCAAATGCTACGCCATATGCAGTGACAACGCCTCGACGAGTAGCTGTTCCACTCCAGCCTAAAGTCGAACAAGAACTACAGAGAATGAATGTCGCACACCATGCGACATCATGGTGTGCACCTATGGTCATTGCATCGAAACAGAATGGAGAGATCATAATCTGCATTGACTACACTGAATTGAACCGCCAGCTGATCCGGGAAAGGGTCATCATGCTTACAGTTGAAGAAAACTTGGCGAAGCTGGCCAATGCAAAAGTTTTCAGCAAGCTCGATGCAAATTCTGGCTACTAGCAGACACCCCTCGCACCAGAGTCCTAGGACTTGACCACATTTATCACGTCGTCTGGGAGATTTCAGTTCCTGCGATTACCCTTTGGCATTGCAACAGCGCCAGAGTTCTTTCAGCGAGAAATGCTTCGCATTCTTAAGGGCCTCCCTGGAATAGCATGCCACCAGGACGACATCGTCGTTTTTGGGAAGAACCAGGCGGAGCACAACGCAAATCTCACAGCAGTGCTTCAGAGGCTCAAGTACTCAGGAATGACTAAATCCACGCAAGTGTGAATTCAGCAAAAGAAGAATAAAGTTTCTCGGGCACATCTTGAATGAAGCGGATATCGCTGCTGACCAGGAGAAAACTGAAGCCATCAGAAAGATGCCACCGCCATAGAACAACACCACAGAGCTCAGGTCGTTCCTGGGCATGGTCAACCAGCTGGCAAAATTTCTCCCAGGGACTGGCCGAGAAGACAAAACCTTTGCGAGACCTGCTGCTGGATGAACCAGTTTGGGTTTGGCACCAGACTCAACAAGAAGCCTTCGATCGGGTCAAGGATGACCTAACGACAACACCAGTGTTGTGCTACTAGGATCCACAACGGCCTCTGACGATATCAGATGATGCCTCCTCTTATGGCTTGGGAGCTGTTCTGCTCCAAACAAATGACGGTAAGCGGCAGCCAGTGGCATACACTTCCAGGGAAATGACACTGACAGAACAAAAGTATGCTCAGGTAGAGAAGGAGGTACTTGCCATAACATAGGCGTGTGAACGTTTCAGGATGTATGTGCTCGGTCTGCAGTTAAGCATAGAGACTGATCACAAACCCTTGGTGCCTTTGTTCTCAACAAAACGCATTGACGAAATGACACCACGACTGCAGCGATTTCGCATGCGTGTGCTTGAGTATGACTTCACGATTTCAAACATACCAGGAAAGGACATGCACACAGCTGATGTCTTGTCACACAACCGCTGCAGTGCTCCGGCAAACACCTTGCATCCGTCATGGAAGAGTATGAACTTCTGACCATTGAGCTGCCAGCATCAACTGAGATGCTGAACAGGACCAAGGTCGACCTGCAGAAAGGTGCAACGACATCACTGGTCATGCACTACTGCACTACCAAATGGCCCGAAACAGAAATGCTGGCACCAGAGGTGTGCAAGTATGCAAGTGTGGCCGATGAACTCTCTGTCGTACAGGGACTCCTACTTCAGGGCACAAAGATAGTCTTTCCCCCTTCATTACGTCAAGAAGTTCTGCAGCGACTACATAGAGGACACCAAGGCGTTGTGAGATGCCGAGCAAGAGCACGGGAGTCTTCGTGGTGGCCAGCAAACAGCCAGGACGTTGAAACGTACGTGAGGAGATGCCCAACCTGCACAATACACCGTCCTGTGGCAAAGGAAGAGCTGCTTCAGACACCGCTCCCAGAACGCCCGTGGTCGGCACAGACTTGTTCCACCACGAAGGGAGGAACTACATAGTAGCTGTTGACTACTACTCAAGGTTTTTTGAACTGGAAAATCTTTGTGGGACACAAACCAAACATGTTGTGCAGTTACTTAGTGATTTGTTCGCTCGCTATGGCATTACGGACATTTTGAGGTCTGACAATGGCCCGCAGTACAGCTCACTCGAGTTCCTGCAATTTATGAGCAGTTGGGGTGTAAGACATGTGACCTCCAGCCCACATTACGCGCAAAGCAATGGCGAAGCCAAAAAAGCTGTCCAGACTGCCAAGAACATCATCCGTAAATCCACGAATCTTGCGGAAGGCCTTCTTGCCCACAGAGCTACACCTGGAGCCGAGGGTTACTCGCCAGCTGAGCTTCTCATGGGGCGCAAGCTCAAAACAAACGTCCCTACTCTGCCTGAAACACTTGAGCCCAAGTGGGAATACCAGCATCAGTTCCGGCAATATAATCCGGTCATTCGTGAGCGAGAATCCAAACACTACAACAGGAGGCGTAAAACAAGAGACAGGCCACCGCTAAAGCCAGCCAACAACAAGGAACCATCGTTGGAGAGTCAAATGCACCGAGATCATATGTTGTGCAAACAGACAAAGGAAGCGTTCGTCGCACAAAAGCACCTCTGCAAGAGGTGCCAGAAGTTGCACCACCGAACCAAGCAGGAACGGGCTGTTCAGAAGAAGCCAACTACACCACCCGCAGTGGCCGAGCCATTAGACCACCGCAACTCCTGAACCTATGAGCAAGCTGAGGGCTTCTCTTTTCAGAAGGGGAAGGTGTCGTGTCATGGGAACTCTTGACGCTTTCCAGAGAAGGCCCCACATACCTGTTGGGACCCCCAGTGCTAGGAAGGCTGGGACGGCTACAAGGGGATCGGGGAGAAAGACAACAGGCGTAACAATAAACGTGTCATTCCGTTCGTCCTCGTAAAACCTGACGTCTCTCAATCTTCCTCCAACTCCTTGACAAAACGACACGTGTGTTGTCGTGTTGTCCTTTTACACATTGTCAACACATTGTCGTGTTGTCCTACAGGCTCCTTTTACACATCGTAACAATGTTCAGTTTGACAAGTGCTTCATACAGGCATCATCAACAGACTCCGAAGCATGGGCGTCTCACTTTTCGATTCGTCCATGAATTTCTCAGAGATCGATGTGTCCAAGTTAAGCTCGGAAGTATTATGAGGGATAAGCGACGAATTTCCCTCAGCGTCCCACAAGGAAGTGTCCTATCTCCCTTGCTCTTTAACGTTGCCATGGCCAGCCTTCCATAAGCACTGAAAGTAGGTTTGACCGCGCAATCTCACAAACGCGCAATCTCCACCATCGAACGCCACTTATCGACGCTTGGCCTATCTTTATCAGTGGAAAAATCTGCCTTCATGCTTTTCCCAGAAGTGAGACGCAAGTCAACACGTCTGACGCAGAATATCAGAGGGCATTCACTTCTTTGTGCAACTCATGTTCGATTCCAGGGGTCACCATCGACAGCAAGCTACTATGGCGTCGTGCGGTCGAAAGTGTTGTGGCTGCATCAGTGCAAAGAGTCAAAGAACTTCGTCGATTGGCAGGTGTACGTTGGGGAAACAATCCTATGTCAATGCTTAGGACGTAGGAATTATGGAAACGAGAAAGCTGATGGCCTCGCACGCCTAGCGCTGACAAGCGTCCCAAATGAAAACGCTCCAAAAACTTTTCAGAATCCTAAGGGTGCAATCCGCCTTCACTTTACGGAGATCCAGAAGAACCCCACGAATCATGTGTGACATTTATTTACCCGCGAAGAAGCGACGATTTTGTACCGCATCAGGGCCGACTGCGCTGCGCACCCCAGCTTGGTTATTCAAGATTGGGCTTTGCGCTTCCCCACTCTGTGCTTGCTGTGGTGACATTGGTGACATCGAACATTTCATTTGGCTATGCCCGCAGTTTGACACAGAAAGAAAAGCGATGGTCGACAGCCTACAAAAGAGCGATCTTACGCACAGGACACTTGAAGACGTCGTTTTCCCCGGAGGGCCCGCGGCAATCAGGAAGAGAACGCTACAACCGCTGATAGTCTTCCTGCGAGACACGGGGCTCATCGACACCTGGTGACACACCCCTGATCTCAATTAGAAGGAGGATCAGGTGGAACAATTGCCGGCAATGTATGCCAGGCTAACCCCGCCTGCTTCAACATCACCACCACCACCACCAACACGCACAAACATCTCACTAGATGTACCGGCACAGAAATTAACTTTTTCACTCCTTTTACACATGGTAACAATGTTCAGTACATCTTGTGCAAAAATTTGACATTGGAGTACCATATATTATTATTTCACTGCATTCAGTGAATTTCATTACCAAGCAATCGGTCCAAATCGCCCACAGCGAAGCCCCGCCGCCGACCGCCCATCCACTCTAACACAGTGACGGTGCTGCCAACTATTGACCGACCTCGCGTTCGCTGAAATTCGAGAAGTGGTCATTCCGCATTACACAAAAGTTCACTAAGCACTCACAAGTGTGTAAGTATGCCAAACTTTTATTGCGATAGCAATTATATGGACACTCAAAAGCAGATTTCTGCCGTCGACGTCGCCGTCGCCGTTAGGTTCCGTATGACGTCAATGGAGATGAAATCGTCGCCGCGGGGGGGGGGGTAAGTGGTTCTTGAGGGAAAGGGAAAGGTTGGCGCTATCTTCTGCAGCCCTTGAGGGAGCACGGCTCAGCGCCAACGGGGAGGGGTAAGTGGGAGCCGTCGCCGCGTGCCGAACGCTGTATGTGCGAGTGAAAGGGCGCGAGGGGCGCGCGCTTTCACGGGGAGTGAACGCACGGCGGAGAACCAACGCGCGTTATGCGCCGTGCTCGCTTAAGGGCTGCAGAAGTAGGCGTCTCTTTCCTCCTTTACAATCACCATATATGTAGAGCAAACGCGCCTTCTTCCGACGTGCTAGAGGCCGTGGGGGAGGGGGGGAGGGGCAGGGAAGGGAGGCGACGTTTAGCTGCGGCACCAAGTGCCTATTTATATCAGAGGCTCCGGCAACAGTCACCAACGCCGCACGCATTTTGAGCGAACGCGGGCAAAACGCCGACGGCGTCGACAACAGTTCTGCGTGTTGCCGGTGCTGCTGCATGTCCAAGTTTATACAGCTGATAAAGCTAATATCATTACTCCGTATAGCTCTCTACAAATTTGCTATCGCAATTGATGCTTCACCTTTCAGGTGAAACTGCGACAACTTTTTAGGAGCGAAGCTCCTTATAGCGGCACCCGTTCCGTCCCTGTCGTCGTAGTAGTAGTGTGTAACCAGTCTGAGAAAAATTAGAAAAAAAATTCCGAAGTTGTGTCCGTAGCGCGGAATCGAACCAGGGACCCCTCGCTTCCGAGCGCGCGGCGTTAGCCCACTACGCCACGAAGCGCACATAAACACACGCACCACGATGGCAATAAATACCCAACATTAACGAAAGGCCGCGTTTCTAGCGCGTTTCTAACGCGTTTGTGCTATCGCGTTACGGCCCGTGTAAGAAGCTGGTGTAAGACGCTGTGGCCTCTCCGCCTTACCTTCAACGCGTTTCGAACGCGCTGCCCAAGGCGGTGGCAAGTCAAGTTCAAGTCGAGGAGCGTTTATGAATACGGGGGCTATACTCTCTCAGCAGTCATGTGATGGCGTCGGCAAACGCGGTGCACGTTCCGGCATGTGTAAATGGCTGCGTAAGATGCTGTGGCCGCTCCCCATTACTAGAGAGTACTGCACGTTTCTAACGCGTTTGTGCTAGCGTCCCCTTAAGCGGGAGATCCGATGATTCCCTCCGGAGCTTCGCCCACTCATCATCATTCACCCCGTGGATATGCTGTGATTTTTTTCCTTTACATGGTTCCGTATCTCCTTCGTTACTTCGTCTCTCAACCGAAAACAGATCGCATCGCACCACTGTCATTGGAGCCAAATCTCAAGGTATTACCACCCTTTGGAGTTCTAAACAAACCGCATAAGGAATACATGCTTTGATACCTCTTCAACAGAGGACCTTTTCAAGTACACGTCATCATAGAAAAGTCAGAGTAGCCATAGCGTTATATCTTGTTCGCAGTGAATGCCCTTTAGCCGACACATCCTATAATCACCATTCAATTGATTAACAAGGTAAAATTATGTTTAACTGTTTGCGATTCTCCGATAATTCACTGGGGCCCGCGATTCCGCCGATGAACAACCTCACAGAACCACGAGCCGAACACTGACCGATACAAGGCACTGCATATTAAATGCGAAGCATTTCTTGGCACACATTTGCCACTTTGACAGTATCTATCTATTTATCTATCTATCTATCTATCTATCTAGCCGCCTACGTCTTGGTCGTATCGTTAACTTTGTATTTAATAAAATTGGCATACTATGACAAGAGTGTATGAAGAACATAAATGACAGGACATGACATGAATATCATGACACGTGCGTCATGTAGGTCATGAAACAGCTTCCTACGTCTGGGTGCTCTCATGGTTGTTTCGTTAAGTTGGTAGTTACCAAAATTGGCATAGTGTGACGAGAGTGTATAACGAATATAAATGATAGGTCATGACATGAATACCATGATATGCGTGTCATGTTGGTCATCAAACAACCACCTAAAATCAGAATGACCGAGCGAAGAAAACATTAGCGCTCAAAAACAACTGAAATGGGTTTGGACGTGGGTACTAAGTGAAGGCAACACTAAATGATGATGCTAGAAGTCATAGTCATGAGCATGACTGAAAAAATGACAATGATGACTCAGCGAAAAAAGATTAACACTCAAAAAGTCACAGGCCTGCGCGGCACACGTAGCACAGTCACAGCGTAAGCTGGTTGAGCGGCGCAAGAGTAGCTCCAATTTCGGCACCACGCACAATGGCTTCGCGGCAAAGTGTCTTCGCCTCGATTTTGACGAGAACGATCTGAACGGTCCGCCCGGCGTCGGCGTCGGACAGCGAGCTGCGGCTTGTAATGATCTCTGCACATCAGTCTGCTGAGCCCCATGATGCCTGGTTGTAACCGCGCCCGTAGCTCTACGATTCGCTTCTTGAGCAGCGATTCGTACCTTGCGAGGAGACGCCATAACCTGTACCGAAGAGGTACCCCGAATACGTGGCGAACATCATCGGGATAGCGTTGATTGCGCGCCTCGTCTGAATCGCATCGCGTCTTAATCGCTTCTCGTCGCACGCGGCGGTTGCAGACACGTTAACTAGATGGCGCCACCATACTGGGGGAGGCTCGGGTTGTGTGCGCCTGCGCGCCGGCCTATAGTGTGCGTATAAAGGGACTTTTTGTTCTGCCTGATAGCAAACGCTTGCATGGCTCAGTGGTAAAGTGTCCGACTCCCACACAGCGGGCCTGGGCTCAGTCCCCGCGGAGGGCGGGTACTTTTTTTCCCCGATTTCCGGCGATAGCGGTTATGGCCAAACACCGGCGGCGGCATCATCGCGACCAGAAATAGCTATTGGAATGAGCCCATAACAGCTTACGCTGTAAAATCACTCAAATGGGTTCATACTTGGGTACTAAGTGAAGGAAACAATACTACAGGATGATGCTAGAAGTCCTAGTCATGAGCATGACACAGCAAAAATGACGATGACTCACCAAAAAAAGTTTAACACAAGAACCAGTGAAATGGGTTCAGACGTGAGTACTAAGTGAAGGAAACACTAAAGGATGATGCTAGATGTCAGTCATGAGCATGACTCAGCAAAAGTGACAATGACTCATCAAAAAAGATTAACATTCAAAAACCACTCAAATGGTTTCGGACGTAGGTACTAAGTGAAGGAAACACTAAAGATAATGGTAGAAGCCATAGTCATGACTAAGACTGAGCAAAAATGACAATCACTCTGCGAAAAAATATTAAAACTTAAAAGCGAATGGAATGGGTTCGGATGTGGTACTGAGTGAAGGAAAATGCCAAAGGTGAATGATTGAGGTCATAGTTATGATTATGGCTAAGGCTTTCACCTTACGGTTTCCTAGGCGTTCCTGAAGGGACTCCTGAGTACTCATGACATGAATGTCATGACATACGTGTCATGTAGGTCATGAAAAAAGCCGCCTATGTCTTGGTGCTTATCAATATCTACAATGTCTTATCAAATATCTACAAGGATTCCACAGCTACCTTGGTTCTCCACAAGAAAAGTAGAAAGATACCTATCACGAAAGGGGTCAGGCAAGGAGACACAATCTCTCCAATGCTATTCACTGCATGCTTAGAAGAAGTATTCAAGCTCTTAGACTGGGAAGGATTAGGAGTGAGGATCGGCGGCGCAATATCTCAGCAACCGTCGGTTTGCAGATGACATTGTCCTATTGAGCAACAATGGAGAGGAATTACAACAAATGATTGAGGACCTTCATCGAGAAAGTGCAAGAATTGGGTTGAAGATGAATATGCAGACGACAAAGATAATGTTCAATAGCCTGGCAAGGGAACAAGAATTCAGGATCGCCAGTCAGCCTCTAGAGTCTGTAAAGGAATATGTTTATCTAGGTCAACTACTCACAGGGGACCCTGATCATGAGAAAGAAATTTACAGAAGAATAAAATTGGGTTGGAGTGCATACGGCAGGCATTGCCAAATCCTGGCTGGGAGCTTACCACTGTCGTTGAAAAGAAAAGTGTACAATCATTGCATTCTACCGGTGCTAACATATGGGGCAGAAACTTGGAGGTTAACAAAGAAGCTCGAGAACAAGTTAAGGACCGCACAAAGAGCGATGGAACGAAAAATCTTAGGAGTAACGTTAAGAGACAGGAAGAGAGCGGTGTGGATCAGAGAACAAACGGGGGTAGACGATATTCTAGTTGACATTAAGCGGAAGAAATGGAGCTGGGCAGGCCATGTAATGCGTAGGATGGATAACCGGTGGACCATTAGGGTTACAGAATGGATACCAAGAGAAGGGAAGCGCAGTCGAGGACGGCAGAAAGTCAGGTGGGATGATGAGGTTAGGAAATTCGCAGGCGCAAGTTGGAATACGCTAGCGCAAGACAGGGGTAATTGGAGATCGCAGGGAGAGGCCTTCGTCCTGCAGTGGACATAAATATAGGCTGATGATGATGATGATGATGATGGTGATGATGATGATGTCTTGGTGCTCTCATGGTCGTTTCGTTAACTTGGTAGGCTCCCCACACACTGCTTCGCATAACACCGATTCCCACAGTGCATGGGATCTGCCAGCTCTTTTCACTAACACACCTTAACAAGCAGGATACCCACAGGAGCACCTAATACAAGAGTTCCGCGCAATACAAGAAAAATACAATACATACGACGAGTTTTACACAGATGGTTCAAAGGTACATTACTATATGGGAAACAGTGTTATATCAGGAACACTCGAACAGACTGTTAGACTCCCACTATTCGTTTCTGTTTTCACAGCCGAATGTTATGCTCTGTGGATGGTAGTGCAAGAAGTTGTAAATGGAAAGCACAAGAAAGCAGTCATTTACACAGACTCCCTAAGTACTCTTAGAGGCATATTGGAGTAAAAACCTCTCATCGGCGACATCTTACACGCACTGTCACGCTTAAATCAAAACCACTCAATTCGTTTCTGCTGGGTCCCAAGTCACGTTGGAATCCCGGGAAATGAGAAGGCGCATATGTGTGCTGCTGATGCGAAACAGAACACTGTATCTAAAATAAAGCTACCTTTGAAGGATGGGCTTTGATCTATTTGCAGAGCACTAAATAACAAATGACAGTATCAGTAGAAGATGAAATGTAATAACAAATTGCACATCATCAAACCGGTGCTAGGTGAATGTAAAACGTGCTATCCCCAAGAACGCTTCATGGAGGTAATATTAGCCAGACTCCGAATAGGGCACAGACACCTCCCACACAATTATCTACTCCCAAAGGAAGCACAGTCGGTATGTGATAAATGTCAAGAACCACTTACGGTACTACACATTCTAATTACATGCCCACATATCGAAAGACAAAGACAAAAACATTTCCACGATCTGTATGATATGCATGTACCACTACACCCAACTCTCAATTTGCGAGGCGATTCCCTTGTCCCTTTTACAAACAGTCAGTCAGTCAAATAACTTTATATAAAGGCCCTGCGAGTTTGTGGGACGGGCAAATGGTCCCGCCTAGGTGACGGCCAGGAGCTCTTGAGCCCTGGCGGCTTCCTCGGCCCGCTGGACAGCCCAAAGTTGATCGTCAAGGGCAGAGCTGAGCAACACAGTCTCCCAGCGCACGCGGAGGCGATCGCGAGAGACTGCATCCCCATTATTGTTTGTTATGCCTCGACATTGCCATAGCATATGTTCCAGATTGGCTCTAGAACCAAAATTTTTGCATTTATCTGTCTTGGACATGTCTGGGTAAATGAGATGTGAGATCGCCTGGTTCGGATAAGTTCTGGTCTGTAATTGCGGCCATTCGACAGACTGCTTTTTGCTGAGCTTTTGGTGAGGTGGTGGGAAAATGCACCTTTGCAATTTGTAGTGTTGTGTGATGTCATTAAATCTGGTCATACGATCCTTCCATTCCCACTCCTCTCCATCCTCGTTCTCAGGAGACGCTAAGGTGCAGGCCCTATTATCGGCCGTGACTCGGTCCGTAAGCGCTCGAGCCACGTCATGCGCCGTCTTATTATTATTGTTGTCTCCTGGCGAGGTGGAGGTGTGAGCGGGTGTCCATATTAAATAAACATCATTTTCTTGACTTTTGGTACCTGCCATTAGGATTCGTAGTGCTTCAGGAGAGATTCGGCCATTAGCGAAATTTCGTACTGCCGCCTGAGAGTCACTGACTATTACGTCCGCTTCGGTCTGTGATAGTGCTAGCGCAATAGCTATCTCCTCCGCAGTCTCGATGTTTACTGTGCTTGCCGTAACGCATGTTTTGCACTGCTTTTCATGGTCAATTACTACAGCTGTAAAGCCGCGCCTGTGCTTGTATCTAGCAGCGTCTACAAATACTGCGTCTTTACTATTCCCAAATTTCTTTTGTATGATCATTGCTCTGCTTTCTCTTCTGCCTTTATGGTACACGGGATGCATGTTCTTTGGTAATGGGGGAACGGTTATGGTATCCCTGACACCATTCGGTATGTCCACTTTGGTTCCGTTTTGAGTATGGTACCCAATACCCAGTTTTTCTAGTATGCGTCTTCCTGTCTTGGTCTTCGAAAGGCGTTAGTACTGCCGTATCTGCTGCACCTCTATGAGCTCATCTATTGTGTTGTGCAGGCCTAATTCTAATAGCCTGTCGGTACTAGTGCTGATTTGTAGTCCTACGGCTTGTTTATAAATTTTCCTAA
The DNA here is from genome assembly GCF_013339745.2 of Dermacentor silvarum. Classification (NCBI taxonomy): domain Eukaryota; kingdom Metazoa; phylum Arthropoda; class Arachnida; order Ixodida; family Ixodidae; genus Dermacentor; species Dermacentor silvarum. The sequence goes on from NC_051156.1 coordinate 70,761,991, forward strand.
TGAGGCATTCTAATTTAATCTTTTCTGCAGCTTACAATCTAAGGTAGGGTACGACGTATACGATCCTGCGGATAACGAACGCCTGTACCAGTCTGATCATGTTTCCTTCCTTCATTGCACTGTGTCTATTGGCTATCCTTTTGATCAACCTCATTACTTGAGATACTGTCCCTTGCAGCTTCCTAATGATTTCTCCATTGTTGCCTTTTGCTTCAAGGAGCAGTCCCAAAATTCTGATTTTATCAACCTTAGATATGGGTTTATCATCGGCAGTCTTCAATTATATGTCCGTTTATAGATTGTCTGCCCCCCTGTAGCTGTTTGGTTTACGGCCCATGCGAGTTGGCCTGTACAATAATAATTCTCATTTTTCCGCCGAGCAAACCAATCCGGTTCCCAGTAGGTATTGTTCGATTGTTTCAATCGCACTTTAGAGTGCCTGTTCTATCTGCCCATCATTACCCTCCTTTACCCATAAGGTAATGTGATCGGCATATATAGTGTGGTTAAGGCCCTCAATTTCTTCTAGTTTCGCTGGTAATCCGAATAATGCCATAATAAACAGCAACGTTGATATCACTGACCCCTGTGGTGTGCCGGCGCTACCAATCTCAATCTCTTCCGAGACGAGGTCTCCCACGGTGATCTTTGCCTTTCTGCCGGTTAGGAAGTCACGAACATAATTGTATGTTCTCCTTCCTAATCCTAGCTCTTCCAGGCTGCTGAGTATTGTCTGATGTGTTACACTGTCAAGTGCTTTCTTTAAGTCTAAGCCGAGGATGGCTCTAGTGAATCTGCCTGGGTTATCTATGAATTGGTGTTTAAGCTGGAGCATCGCATCCTGCGTGGAAAGATTCCTTCTGAAACCCAGCATCGTGGAGGGAAATAGGTCCCTGTCCTCGAGATAGTTAGTTAGTCTCGCTAGGACTGCATGCTCCATCAGCTTCCCAACGCAAGATGTGAGAGATATAGGTCTCAGATTCCCCAGCTCTAAGCGCCTGCCTGGCTTAGGTATTAAGATGACGTGTGCCGTCTTCCATTGTTGTGGTATTTTGCCGGTTTTCCAGCATTCATTCATATATACTGTCAATTTTGTTATAGACTCATCATCTAGGTTCCTGAGTATCTTATTTGTGATTCCGTCTGGTCCGGGTGCTGATTTAGTATTCAGTTTTTGCGAGGCTGCCCTTGCTTCTGCTTCACTAATTTCCCTGTCAAGTTCGTTGTTTACTACTACTGTGTAGTCTGGGTGTATAACCGGTCTAGCCTGGGAGATATATTTCTCTTTAATCTCCCGTAGAAAGTCTTTTTCTGAACCTCCATAGGCATTAATTACCTTGTTAATATTTTGCTTGCATACCGCCTTAGTTTCCTCTGGGTGTAGCAGGTACCTAAGAAGGTTCCATGTCTTTGCTAGCCCTAATTGATTGTGCATGTTACTACATGTCTCCTCCCATTGCTGCTTACATAGCTGTTGTGCATGCTGCTCTATGTCTCTGTTTAATCTGGCTATCCTCCTTCTGATTGCCCGGATGTGTCTCTGACTCCTCCATCTCCTTTGCAACCCTTCCTTAGTATCCCACCTGTGCAGGAGCTTACTGTCTATGACTTATAAGTGTGCTTCTGGTGGAACTATTTGTGTAGCCGCGGTTACGTCTTTCGTCGACTGTTCAGTACAATCTGCGATGTTTTTAATTTCCCCGCTGGTATTCTTTCTAATGTTCCGGAATTTATCCCAGTCGACAATTTTGAGCTTCTTGCCTTCGTGTTTGCGTGGTCCTGTCCTGACTGTTATTTCTATTGTACTGTGGTCGCTACCCAGATCTTGCTGTGTATTTATCCACTGCGTGTCGCTTATGTTTTTTGTGAAAGTAAGGTCTGGCGTAGTGTCGACGCAAACACTGTTCCTCTCCTGGTAGGAGCTAAAAGATGTAATGATTTTTTTGGGCGAAGTAGGCTCTTTCAACATACTTTAAATAACGCAGGTTTTACTCTTTTCTACCATTGACTTTAACACCCTGTGACTGGTGCAGCAAAGCCTAAGTCGCTTTTGCGCCAATAAACCCAATTTAACTAACTAATTTTGAAGCAGTTTAATTACGAAAAATCGCGAGCGGCAATGGCGGGCTAATGCTGCTAACCACATCGCCTAGCAAACTCGAGACATCGAACGCACGCGACAGCGGCAGACTGCGGGCATATACCGTCAGTGACGTTGTTCTCTCCGTCGCAGCCGAACGTGTGTGTAACATCATAATTGAGAAATACTTTAATGAACCCTCGTGATTAACCTAGTAATAAAAATCTGGGGCGCTATAACGTAAAATGATTCCAAACTGTTTCGATTCCAAACTCCTCACGTCAAATTTACGTAACCACCAACGCAAGCATCGGGCGGTGACCCGCAGCGTTGTCTCGACAACCCAATCAAACACTCCCCTCGTTTATAGGAGGTCACCTTTGTTCGCTTTTAAAACCTATAACATTGTCTACACTCGGCGGTTTTTCTTATTTAATTGGCTGACAAGAGGCGAGGAGCACGCTCTAGTGGAGAGGCTTTCGATGGGGCCGAGCGAGCACAGTGAAAATAGCTAACCGCATGAAGAGGGTGGTGCCGGCTTCTCCGATTGGTCCGCTTCGCCTTACTTAGCTTGCGATGGCTGGTCGAAAATCGCGGCGGCATGCAACGGAAGGATAAGAATGCCGCTAAAACGGATCCTCAACAAGGAATAGTTGGCAAAGCGATGTCGTATGCATGCCGAAAGGCCTCGATAACGTTTTACTGCCACGCAAAAAGGTTTATCATGCGCAAATAAATAAATGCTCACCGGCAGGTGCGAGTAGCGAGGGCATGAGCGATCGGCGGGCAGCCATCTTCTATTCCTTTGGGAACGGGGCAGTCTGTGGCTATTCAGAAAAATTTTAAGTTTTGTTCTGCCTTTTTTTCGCGAACACGTCACTTTGACGTGGTGAGTTTGGACGGGGTGACGAAGTCGCGTGGCAGACAGGCGAAGTGGGCGTAGCCAGAAAACATTGAACCAATAGCAGAAGGCCAATGGTGAAAAGGCATCGAATCAGGAATGATTATTATTCTCTTAAGCGGTTTAATCATGCATAATCAGTGTGTACGCGTTATATCAGATGGAGAGCTATCGTGACAGACAGGCGAAGTTCGGAGTGGCCCGAAAATGTTTTGACCAATCGCGGAAGCTGATTGCGGAAATCGGAATCAAAACAGTTTGGAATCATTTTACGTTATAGCGCCCCTGGACGCACGTTTCACCTGCGCTGGTTAACCATCTAAATGGTGTGGAAGGGCCGATGAATTTTTATATTTTTTTTATTTATTGCCCCTGGCTCATACCCGCTTATAGAATAGCCATAGTTGATTTAGCGTTATAACGCCGGCGCAGGCTAGCGTGTACAAGCTTCGCTTGAAACATCAAAGCCCCTTTCTTAAAGAAAGACGGTTGCACGCGAAGCTTGCTCCCATGCAAACTGAATCAAAAGTCCGTTTTTGCAGAGGGTTCACGGACCGCTAGGCTCACACCGTCGTATTACAGTGTACTAGAAGTCTATTTTAGTACACTGTAGTCGTATCCTAACGTACAGCCGCTGAGTGGAACGCTAGCGGGAACGCTATGCGTGGGCGCACAACGCTCACGTCGGCAGCGGAACGAAGAGCGCTGCCCACGCTCCGCTACGAAGCTGTGTGGGCGGAGCGTTTTAGGGTGCATCTGCTGGTTGCTTTGGGGTTTTACAGCCGCACTGAGCGCGCGTGACTGGCGTCTCTGGAAGACGCGCTTGTCAAGCAAGCGAAATCAACGCAGTTCATGCAGCCCGCGGTGTGCGTGAAATGTTAGCGGAGCTGAGCCTAAGCAACGCTCTGTTAAAACTAAGTCAAATTGCCAAGCCAACAACCACGCAACGAACCCAAGAAATGCTGAGCGACCCGATGCGATGCATATGTGATTCGATTGCTTGTTTAGGATTGTATTTTCTGAACGTTTAAGTTGAATGAAGACAAATTTAGTAACTTCCATAGCCTTTATTTTAGATCATGTAGCCGTTGATAACACGCACACACATTCACGGACTGCATGCCATGGCCGATACATGGGATTGGACTTACGGGCAGGATCACGCTCACACTTCCGCTCGCGTACGGCAGCCTCTTCTGCCATGCACTGCACCAGCCTTAAGCCCCCCCCCCCCCCCCCCCCCCCATCTGCCTATTGAACGTCGCTATTGGAAATGAGATATAAAACTTCAGCGTGCTAGAAGTTACAGCTTGCGTGATATTGTGAAGAAACATGAGGAAGAACTCGGAAGGAATATTTTTTGTAACTTCTTTGGACATTAACTACCGTACGTAATGCAGCCCTGTCCAAAGGGTTGGGGGCCCGAGACCGCATTTTGTTAAGTTGGCTTTGCTGCAGTGGGTTTCCGTAGCTCACGGACGAATCAGTGAGACATAGAAAGCTTTGCTTTAAAAACCTGTGGCTCCAATCTATGTTGAAGGTAGGTTGGACAGCGAAGCTGTAAACGGCACCCACAACGATTACCCATTGTGACGTCACTTGAATTTACGCACGTGGCTCTACAAAGAGTGAAACCAGAGACAAATGAAATGTACTTAACCACACCCTTTATTACTTCAAAACGACATTATATTCACGCTGTTCTTCTGGCGTCTTTACTTTCCCATGGTAGCCTGGAATGAACTGAATCAGTTGCTAGACCGTGGTGACGTCACTACGTGATTTCTATGCTGTTGGGTACTTTTCCACTCGAAGTAGCTTACGTAACCGTAATCTTTACCGGGAAACACACGCGGGAGAAGGAACGTGCTTCGCATTATTCGCAGACGTCATTAGTATACAATATGCGGTTTGCACTTCACACGAGGGTTTTGAATGACGTCAACCCCTGTCGAAGCAGCTGCAAAATAAATCTTTAGCAGAACGCGTCGGAGGGTGTTCCCATGGTTCACACGCGCCTTATCATCCATCATGTGGTTTTGATGCTTGTCTTGGGGTTATTCTTTTGAAAACGAGTGCTGAGCTGTATGCTGTGAAACCATCATTGTTTTTTCTTTAACTCCCCCATCAATTTGGCCATTATGAACTCCTTTCTTATTGTGTTAGTTTTATTGCGATAGCAATTATATGGACACTTCAAGGGGATTTCTGCCATCGCCGTCGTCGTCACCGTCGTCGTCACTGTGATGGGCCGTATAAAGTCCAAGGCCCATAAAATCGTCGCCGCGCGCCGTATGTACGAGTGAAAGCGCGCGGGGGACGCGCGCTTTCACGGAGAGCGAGCGAACGCCGCGGGGGTATGGGAGAGAGGAAGGGGGGAGGGGGCGACGCTGTGCAGCGGCACCAAATGCGTATCTCGCACCAAATGCGTATCTTGCAACCGGGCGCAAGGGGAACTGGCGACTCAATCACCCACGGGAAAGGAGGAAAGCGGGAACGCAGCGCAGGAGGGAGGGGGGACGACTTCTACTCTGCTATGGTAGCTACAAGAGCGCAGTTGTACTTTGCGCCGGTGCGGGATGTCGCAGCACCTATCTTGAAAGCGATCTCCACACGGCTCTGAACTCTGTATCCGCTGTGCTTTTGCCGCTCAGTTTCTGTTGAAGCTATAGACCGCATGAACCTTCGCTCGCTGCGGCCGTCGCGCTTGCTCACGCCAGCGTTTTTACAGTGGTTGTCTGCGGTCCTCGAGTGTGATTGATCTATGCATGCTTGCTTGTGCGCGCTGACACCACGCTTGTAAATTCAGTTAGTAAGCGAATGTGTCCAAGCTTATGCAGCCGATAAAACTACTATCCCTACTCCGTATAGCTCTCTACTAATTTGCTATCGCAATTGATGCTTCGCCTTTCGGGTGAAACTGCGACATTCTTTATTAGTTATTACAGTTAGCACGAGTTAAGTCGTAGGATCGGTTTAAGTGGTGAATTAAATTTTATGCGCAAGTGTCAAAGAACCCATTGAGAGAAACGCAGGTCCACTAACGAGAAACCTGGTCAGGTGCGAAGCATGCAGTGATGCACCGCTAATGCGCTCATACTGGGCAGCTGGATCACTTTTCGAAGAAAGTGGGCTTTGAACGAATTCTTATAGTTTTTCATCGCCTGAATACGAAAATGATAGTTTAAGACGCCAGAAGTCACCGCAAGTGGCTTTAATTTAGCAAACACAAGCCCCGGCGTATGCGTGAGACGGCCGCGGGTCGTTTAACTGGCTCTGATGGCGAACACGATCGTGACGTCATCTAAGATATCCGCGAGGAGCGTGATTCGAATAAGGCGCGCACGTGACCCCTGTATTGACATCATCCTCGCGCCCGGATCTTTCGCAGCTACACTCAGCGTGCGAAGGGGGCGGAGCTTCAAAGAAAATTTAAAGCGCGATTGCGGCGCTGCTATGTGCATAATAGAGAAAATAACTGCAGGAGTTGAGTTATACAGTGTCAGTCGTGCAAACCTCCGTAAATCTTCGGATTCTAAAACCTCTTCAGCTTCCCCTTAAGCAATGGCTGATAATTTCGTAAACGCGGCCTCTTCATTACGACGACAGGAGAGAAGTGAAATTCTACGCTGGAATAATGAGCGGCAACGCAGCCAGCTGTGGAAGATGACGACGATGACAAACGAGGGAGCGCTCGGCACGCGCGCGTGCCAAGTGGGAGCCCGATCCGCTTGCTTACCGGGACGTTTAAAATGCGAATGCATTTCTTTGTCGGGGCATGTCAGGCGTCTGTCGGTGTCCGCGCGCCGGCAGGTGTTATCTCTCCGCTCTCACTCCCTCTCCCTATAGCAACAGCTGCGGGCGCGCGCGCTTATCCTCGCCCCTAGCAACCGGACCAGGTGCTGCGGGCGGAGTAGCGGAGAGTGATTATCGAGGAGGAGCACGCTCTGGCGTGGGAGGGCGCTCGCATCGCGGCAACTCGGCGGAGCTCCCGCGTGTGTGGAGAGAGTGTAGGAGAGGGTAGGTGCAGTGCTTCGCCGCTCCTTCTCTCGCCGTTCGCTCTTTCTCCTCCCTGCGCCCCACTCTCCCGTTCGCTCGCTCGCACGTATATATAAATGGAGTGAAGCGCGCGCCTCACTCTCGACCGTTCGCTGGCTGGGCGCCTCTCAAGGCGATGGCAGAAGTCGGTGAAGGCGAATGTCTGACGGCAACGGTACCCCTAGCAAGAAGTGTAATACAATCCAACCCGAGCATTATACCTCTCGCTGGAGGTGACATCACTGCAGTAGCTTCAACGTCATCATCAACCGGAGGAGAAGCGTAAGACAAGGCTGCGAAGCGAAGAGCGCGTGATGCCGAACGCAAGCGAGCGAAGCGAGCTGCCGATACCGAACTCCGTGCTCGGGAAGCCGCTGCGAAACGCCAACGCCGAGCCGAAGATCCGGAAATGTGTGCTCGATACGCCACTGTGAGACGTCAACGGCGAGCCGAGAACGCTGAAGTTCGTGTTCGAGACGCGGCGGAGTAACGTCAACGGCGAGCCTTCGATCCTCGAGTGAAGCGGCGCGAGGCCGAGTCCAAGCGGCAACGACGACAGGCTGATCCCGCTGCCGCCCGCGCCTTCGATCGCGCCACGCAAGCGGCGCGATCCCGTTCTGCTTAAGTGATACTGCTTAAGTCGTGTAACGTGCACGATATCACTGAACTGGGAATCAGATGGGGTGTCGGGGGCGATCTCGTAGGTGACGGGAGTCACTGCACGAAGCACCCGGTATTGGCCAGTGTAGCGAGACAGCAGTTTTTCAGACAGTCTCGCCGTTCGCTCTCTCTCCTCCCTGCGCCCCACTCTCCCGTTCGCTCGCTTCGCACGTATATATAAATGGAGTGAAGCGCGCGCCTCACTCACGACCGTTCGCTTGCTGGTGTGTGTACAAATCCTCGTCTCGTCATTAATTTGCGCCATTAAAATTACTACGCCGTGTACTCTCGGCGCAAGAAATGCATTCGCATTTCCTCACGATTCCCTTCGGGGAGCTGGGCGCAATGTTATTTTTGCTTACGCCGACACAACGAACGCTTTAATCAGACGACTTATAAAGGCTACACTAGGACTTCCCATCAGCACTGCCAATGATAGATTATTAGCGCCTAGGACTGCAAAACACACTAGAAGAGATAGCTGAGGCTCAACAGGTGGCCCAACAAGAGAGACTAATGAGGACACGACCTGGAAGGGCGCTACTTGAAGAAATAGGCGTAGAAAGTAACAACCAAACCAACAAAGGAGAATTATTAACAGAATTGCAAGCGGGACTACGAGAAAAAAATTAAGACCACCCCGTTCCCTAGGAACATGCACCCGACACATAACCTCGAGAGACGGAAGGCAAGAGCCAAGGCACTCCTTCAAGACATAGATCAACATAAGCAGCAGGCGGTGTTCGTTGACGCTGCCTGGGTTAAAAATAAGGATGCGTATACCTACGTTGTTGTAGACACTCAAGGTAACATACGGGATGCCATCACCGTCTATACAAAGGATCCAACAGTAGCAGAACAAGTAGCCATCGCCTTAGCCATCCGGGCAAATCGGTGGACACATATTTACAGTGACTCTAGAACAGCCATACGCAACTTTAATAACGGATACGTGACACGGATAGCAACCAAGTTACTAGACAAGGTCAACAGTGAGAGGATCGAAATTCGCTGGTTTCCTGCACATCTGGGGGTGGTGGACGGAACTCGGAGAAACCTCAATGAGGTGGCAAATGAAGCAGCACGAGGACTTTCTAGCCGTGCTCTTCAAGACCGAGCAGCTTACACTTCACATGGGTACACAGGGATTGATTATTAACATATAACGAAATCACGAAACATTATTATTTAAGCAGACGGGAATACCCATTGCCACACGGTAAGCTTTGCAGAGCCCAAGCAGTCACATTACGTTTGCTACAGACAAGGACATACCCAAGTCCATATTTTATTAACAGGATCTATCCGGAGAGGGAAATTCAAACCAATTGTAATAAGTGCAATGACATCATTACTCTTGACCATATGCTTTGGCAGTGCCCCGCGGTCTTCGCAGACTGTGACAAGGAACAAGAATGGTGGCGGCAAATGCTACGAAGTGAATCACTCTCTGACCAATTACGGGCAGTCCAGAAGGCCCGCGATGTGGCTGAAGGGCTCGGCCTGACAGTCCAAACGTGGGAGCGGCCCGCGTCAACCCAGGGTTGACCTTCGCACTCAATGAAGTTCTCCATACCATACCATACCATACGCCGACACAAAAATTCCCGCGTTCTCCCGCGTTCGTCGTTGTCGTCGGCTTCCACAGCTGGCTGCGTTGCCGCTAATCATTCCAGCGTAGCATTTCAATTCTCTTCTGTTCTCATAATCTGGGCCGTCCAGCGAGCCGAGGAAGCCGCTTCGAGACAAGGTCTCGGAACCGCGTCCGCGGCGGGTGCCCAGACCCACTAAAAATACGCCGGACTCAAATCTTATCGCTTTGATAATAAAGTTTACGTTCCTCCCGCGTTCGTCGTGTCCGTCTGCTTCCACAGCTGGCTGCGCTTGCCGCTAATCATTTCAGCGTAGCATTTCAATTCTCTTCTGTTCTCATACAGGCTGCGTCTGTATGAGCCATTCATTACCTTAGGTAACGGACAGATTTTATTTTGAAGAAATTTCATGTAAATCCATTTAGAATGAACGCGCTCGGGAAAGGGCTCGTCGTCGACGTACCGATTCTAGTGTGAGGGCATCCGAAGGCCAGGCGAAACGTCAGCGAAGGCTCGCGGACCCCGAGCTGAGGGAACGCGATGCTTAAGCCAAACGTCAGAGTCGTCTTGCCCTACAGGAACCGGACAACGGTGGTGCACGCCTCGGCAACGCTAGCGCCAACTTCCCCGGTGCGACGGCATGATTTCAACGCGAGTTTCTCAACCGGAACTTCGAGCCAGCTGCAGTGCGTGGGACCGGTTGTGGTTTGAGGACAACGTGGCACTCATCAGTGCAATTCGTTCGGAGGAACACCGAAGAAACACAAGACAAGCTTCGCTTACCCCCATCTCCTCGACAGTGGAAGGGCTACTGATTTTTAGGGGCGAAGTACCTTAGGGCCCTGCGGTGCGGAAGCTCCGTGCCGAACAGTGCTTGCGCAGCCGTTCCCAGCAACCCGGTGAGAACTTCACCAAGTATATAGAAGATGTTGTAGACCTTTGTAAGCGCGTCGATCCATCGATGACTGAGTCTGACAAGATCCGTCACGTGATGAAGGAAATCAAAGACGACGCATTCCAAATGCTGCTCTCGAAAAGCCCGCGGACCGTGGTCGAGGTCGCTGAACTTTGTGAGAGTTAGGACGAACTCAGGCGGTAACGTCTGCTCACTCGACGTTCTTCTGTTCCCGATGCTTCCGTTGCAAGTTTAGCCGCTGTCACTAACAACGACTATCCCTCCAGTGTACACCACCAGATCACCAGCTAGCACGGGACCCTGGCGTACACCCGACAATCGCCCCGTGTGCTTCTTCTGTGGTATCCCTGGTCACGTGGCACGGCTCTGTCGCCGTCGCTTATGGCTTCAAGGTCATGACCAACCTGTCTCCTCCTACGTTTCGCCAGCTTCGTCCTTCTCACCGCCACGTGATTCGCACTTGCCGTCCACGCGCAACGTCATTCCTTCTGCCCGTGATCGTCGCTCGCCATCCCCTCGTCGCCGCTCACTTTCCCCCATGCGGCGGCGTCCGGCCCCATCGGAGCAGGAAAACTAGCTACCGCAGTTCAAGAGGTGAGAACTGCGTTCCAGTCGAACCACACAAGGCCTCGATCTCTTCCGACGAACGTAATCGAAGTATCTGTTGAAGGAGTCGTCACACTGGCATTAGTCGACACAGGCGCCGCCGTTTCAGTAGTTACGGAAGAACTTTGCCGCAAGCTTCGAAAAGTAACGACGCCCTTATCTGCGCTGTCACTCCGGACTGCAAGTTCCCAGTGCATTACCCCTGTTGCCGCATGTACCGCCAGCATCGTCATTCAAGGATACACGTATACAGTCGAGTTCGTCGTCCTCTCATCCTGTTCATACGACGTCATCTTGGGGTGGGACTTCCTTTCCGATCATCAGGCCGTCATTGATTGTTCTCGTGCCGAAATTGAATTTTCTACGCTTCCCGACACCCGCTCACATGAACTTGACGATCTCGGCGACAAACTGGTCGTTACAGAAGACACTACGATCCCTCCGCACTCTTCGGTGATTGCGCATGCCTGCTCTACTTTCGCCACTGACACTACTGCCCTGTTTGTCCCATCGGACTATTTTTGTTCGCCGACAATGTTCCCTTCCCTTCGCTGTCCTAACTGTCAGTGGTGGCTGCACGAGACTACTCGTTTCCAACGCTAAGGCCACGCCCCTCGTCTTACGTCGTTGCGAGTGCCTTGGACGTCTTCAGTCTGCCGACTCGGTTACCATCTTTGACGCGCCTCTGGACGACACCTGTTCAGACGTGAACTCGTTGACCTATAGCTTGCATTGTTCCCAGCCTAGGCACGACGTCTTCCATAGTTCAGTGGATGCCCTCTTGAGCCCTACGCAGCGTTCGCAGCTTCTCAGCCTTCTACGGAAATACCAATCTACGTTCGACTGTCAACACGCCCCATTAGGCCGCACATCGACTGTACGTCACGAGATCGACACCGGCACCCACGCACCACTGCGCCAGAGGCCTTATCGTGTATCACCCGCGGAGCGCCATGTTATTGAAAACCAAGTAAGCGAAATGCTTGAGCGTGGAGTGGTTCAACCTTCTAATAGTCCCTGGGCGTCGCCTGTAGTCCTGGTTAAGAAAAAAGATGGCTCAATTCGATTTTGCGTTGACTACCGCCGTCTTAATAAGATAACTCGCAAAGACGTCTACCCTTTACCGCGAATCGACGATGCTCTGGATTGTTTGCAAGGCGCGGAGTATTTTTCTTCGCTCGATTTACGCTCAGGCTATTGGCAAGTGCCTATGGATCCTGCCGATCGCCCGAAGACAGCCTTCGTGACCCCAGATGGCCTATATGAATTTAACGTTATGCCGTTTGGGCTTTGCAATGCCCCCTGCTACATTCGAACGAATGATGGACAATCTGCTTCGTGGGCTCAAATGGAAGACATGCCTATGTTACCTTGATTATGTCGTCGTCTTTTCTCCAGATTTTCCCACACATCTGTACCGTCTCGAACAAGTCCTGCAGTGCATCACCGAGGCAGGCCTCCAACTCAACTTGAAGAAATGTCGCTTTGGAGCCCAGCAGCTTGCTATACTCGGACACGTCGTATCGAAAGATGGCATACTCCCTGATCCTTCGAAACTTCACGCCGTCGCCGAGTTCCCGAAATCCACGTCCCTGAAAGAACTTCGGAGCTTTATCGGGCTCTGCTCCTACTTTCGTCATTTTATCCGGAATTTCGCTTCCATCATTGCTCCGTTGACTCAGCTGCTTCGTGGCGACACACGACTTTCTACTTGGACCACAGCTTGCGACGATGCGTTTGCAACCATGCGGCGTTTGCTCACTTCGCCTCCCGTACTGCGCCATTTCGACCCCACGGCCCCCACGGAAGTCCACACCGACGCCAGTGGCGTAGGACTTGGTGCCGTGCTTGCACAGCGAAAAAGTGGGCATGATGAATACGTAGTAGCCTACGCCAGCCGAACACTAACGAAAGCGAAATCTAACTACTCCGTCACCGAAAAGGAGTGCCTGGCTATCATCTGGGCCCTTGGAAAATTCCGACCCTACCTGTACGGCCGCCCCTTCGACGTCGTTACAGATCACCATGCTCTATGTTGGTTATCGACTTTAAAGATCCGTCAGGCCGCCTTGCGCGATGGTCTCTACGGTTACAAGACTTCGACATACGCGTCATTTACCGGTCTGGCCGTAAACACACCGACGCGGATGCCCTCTCTCGGTCGCCTACACCAAGTGACATGACTTGCATTACAGCCATCGAATCGGCGTTTTCGTCGCCTGTGCCCGTCAACATGGCTGTGGAGCAACGGCAAGGATCCCTGGATTGCGGCACTTATGGATTGCATTTCTGACACTTCAACAACACGCCCTTCACGTGCTATCCGCCGCCACGCTTCTCATTTCGAGTTGCGGGATGGTGTTCTCTATCGTCGAAATTACGCTTCCGACGGTCGCAAATGGTTGATCGTCGTTCCCCGCCATCTGCGCACAGATGTATGCTCCGCTCTCCATTCAGACCCGCAATGCGCCCATGCCGGCCTCTTCAAGACTTACGCCAGGCTTCGCTCCCGCTTTTATTGGCGTGGCATGTATAATTTTGTGCGAAAGTACATTCGCTCGTGCACAGCGTGCCAACGACGCAAGCTTCCTGCTCCTCGTCCTTTTGGTCCTTTACAGCCCATTCCTTGTCCGTCCCGACCATTTGACCGCGTCGGCATCGATCTCTACGGCCCTCTTCCCTGCACATCAGCTGGCAATCGCTGGATTATTGTCGCTGTCGACCACCTCACCCGCTATGCAGAAACTGCGGCACTGCAAACAGCGACAGCCCGCGACATTGCGTCCTTCCTACTGCATCACTTCATACTGCGTCATGGGGCACCGCGGGAACTTCTTAGTGACAGAGGGCGTGCGTTTCTTTCCGAAGTTCTTAACGCCCTTCTGACCGCGTGCCATACCGTCCATCGCACCAGTACAGCTTATCATCCGCAAACGAACGGCATAACAGAACGGTTTAATCGTACTTTGGGCGACATGCTATCCATGTACATGGCATCGGATCATACCAACTGGGACCTCGTTTTGCCATATGTTACGTACGCCTATAATACCGCTTCACAGGCCACAACGGGATTTTCGCCATTCTTTCTCGTATATGGCCGTGAACCTACATGTACGCTCGACACCATTCTCCCCTACCGGCCTGACCCATCAGAGGGCACGCCTCTGTCTGAAGCCTCCAAGTATGCCGAGGAATGCCGTCAGCTGGCCCGTTCGTTCACGGCGGAAGACCAGAGTCTCCAAAAATTCCGTCGCGATGATGACCGACCTCCCTGCACCTACCAGCCGGACTCACTAGTCTGGCTGTGGATACCTTCAAGCACCCCTGGTCTATGCTCTAAACTCCTCGCTCAATACCACGGTCCCTACCGCGTCGTTGAACAGACGACGCCGGTCAACTACGTCGTCGAGCCGCTAACGCCATCTACTGACTTGAGGCGTCGTGGACGCGAGACAGTCCACGTCCGAGAGACTTAAACCCTATTACGACCCCCTTCTCCTCTCCTCTCCTTGAGTCGCCAGGATGGCTCCTTCTTCTCCAGGGGGCAGTTGTAGCGAAGAAGACTGGCGCCCTGTGTGACTGGCGCGCCCTGTGGACGCACTATCATCATCGGCCCGCCGACGAAGACGGGCTCGCGCTCTCGGTGTCCGACGCTCAACTGAGACGGTCGCGTTTCTGAGTCGTCAATAAACCCCATTACAATATATATATATATATATATATATATATATATATATATATATAGAAAGCGGTGTGGATCAGAGTACAAACAGGGATAGCCGATATTCGAGATGATATTAAGAGGAAAAAATGAAGCTGGGCAGGCCATGTAATGTGTAGGATGGATAACCGGTGGACCATTAGAGTTACAGAATGGATACCAAGAGAAGGGAAGCGCAGTCGAGGACGGCGGGAAATTGGCAGGCGCAAGTTGGAATCAGTTAGCGCAAGACAGGGGTAATTGCCGTTCGCAGGGCGAGGCCTTCGTCCTGCAGTGGACATAAATATAGGATGATGGTGACGATGATGATATATGAAGGTTGGGGAATTAGTTCTGCGAAGCCTGCAAGGTGGTGGAAAAATCATGAAACAGAAAAATTTCCATCCACCCGAATTGTCGCAGGAAGCTACAGAGGGAGCCTACGGGATTTTCTCAGAAAGAAAGCCTCGCAGATGGAGAAAAAAAATTGTTCTTGTCACTGGTGAAATACCCGAAACAGAAAACGGATACTATAAACATTACGACACGCACGCCTCTCTGCCCCTACAGCGTGCCGCATTATCAGATCGTTGTTTTGGCATGCAAAACTGCAATAATTATTTAAAATAATTAGCAGTTCATTACACGCCGAAATGCGGCACGTTTCCGCAGATTTTGCAGCGAAAAAAGTCGCAGTTTTGCCCTAAAGGCGAAGTGCGATAGCAAATTATTAGAGAGCTATACGGAGTAAGGATAGTAGTTTTATCGGCTGTATAAACGGGCAGAGTAGAAGCCACACACCCTCCCTCCCGTGCTGCCTTCCCGCTTTCCTCCTTTCGCGTACGAGACTGAGTTGCCAGTTCCACTTGCGCCATTGGTGCCGCAGCACAAAGTCGCCACCTGTCCCTCCCTCCCCATCCCCCCACGGCCTTTCGCGCGACAGTCGCGTTTGCTCTCCGCCGTGCGTTCGCTCTCCGTGAAGGCGCGCCTTTTTCGTGCGCTTTTCAGTCGCACATAATACGGCGCGTTGCGACGATTTCATCGCCCTTGGACTTCATACCGAACCTCACGGTGACGCCGACGGCAGAAATCAGCTTGGAGTGTACATATAATTGGCAATAAAATTGAAGCAGTCCAACCTCTCTCCTGCGCGAGGAGTGACGCGATAGATTACGTGCCTAGTTACGCCGCCCCATTGCCATTCAAAACTCACGCTTGAATTGTCACTGATCAACTTCAACTACTGGTTGAATGGACTTAATTTTAATTTTTTTTTGTTATTGCTGGGCCTCGATGTCACATAAAACACCACCACACTTTTGCTATCCACAGATGCACGAAAGACACTCCAGGCAAGTCCTCCAGCCTTTTGCGGAGTTTCTTATAATAAGATTGTTTGAGGAGTGTGATTGGTTCAACTCCTGACATAATACAGCACTTTTATCACTTCCACCAGCTTAGTGATGCTCTCTGAAAAAATAAAGTGCACTGGATTCTTATCAGACTCACAGTGGAAACCAGTCATGCGGGCACGCCATAAAAAGTGAATTCCTGAGTGTACTGTACTTTCAGCATAGGGATCGCCGTCTTTTATTTCTATGGTTAGATAGCGGATTCATTGTGGGTCTATCGGCAACTATCTCAGTAGTGTTCTTTGTGATACGCCCCAAAAATACACACCATCACAGCAGTGTGAAAACGTGGTGAATTGTATCCCGTTTGTTTCATGTGAGACAATTTGATCGCCACAACAAATAAAAGCTCATCCTTCCAAAAATCCCCGCGTAGTGAAGATTCCCGTATGAAGCTTCAACAAAGACGTTGTCGGACATCGCTGAGCTTCCACTCTTTTTACTCACTTCAGCACATTTTATCCTTGGAACACAATACCGTTGTTTAATGGCATCGGCAAAACTATACCATGAACATCTTCGTATAACTTTTTCGTTATTACCGAGAAATATATTCCTAAGAAAAACGTGCAGTCAAAAACCACGCGCTTGCTTAAATCAGCTTAAAATACCCATGAAGTGCTTTCGGCATTCTCTTGGTACTGATCCCAGTGCATCGCTGTCAAGAAACACCTGAATAACAAGGTTGCCATTCTTCGCCTGTGGCAGCTCGCAGGGCGGCTCCTACAAAAGAACGAAGGTGTCGCACAACATAATGTGTTATAATCGGCGCTTGCATAAGTGCCACAGAAGCGCATCCTATCAACTTTGCCTACTATTTCGCATGGCAACAGTTGCGGACTAGCTGAGAAAATGTAAATTTAAGCTAGCGTACGGCGCGGTTCTGCTATTTCTGTGAAATAGAGTGCGAGATTCAGTAAAGTTCAGTAAAGCGTTACCATGCGGATCAATGTGTTCGTAATAAGAGCGGTTGTGTAACACAAGCGTGCGTATAACGACAATGCCGGATGTTGATTTCTACATAGGTATTTGACGGGAATAAACTAAAAAAAGACGATTTGGGACTTCATTTTCGTTAAGTTAGGATTTGTGAAATCATAGGTTAATTATTATTTATGTTCGGCAAAAATGATCTCAATACATGGCACGCCGTAGTCGGGGACTGCGGATACATTTTGACCTCGTGGGGTTTTTTACCGTCGACCTGCTTCTAAATAGATGAGCGTTTTTAACATTAAAGTGTTTTGTACTCCGCCGCCATCGAAAAGCGGCCACCGTGTCCGGATCAAACACTGACTCTGGCCTGCCACACCCACTAAGCAGCCGCGGCGGGTGGTCATAGGACCTGTATCTATGTCTATCATTGGCGTAGCCAGGGGGAGGGGGGCTGCCAGACTTCAGACTCTCCCCCCCCCCCCCCCCCACAATTTCTCACGCCGTCGCCCTGCTCCCTTTCATCATGTGCACGTGCATAGAGGGCGCGGATTTGCACTACCCGGAATTGTGATTTTTGTCTAGTTTATAACGACACCTGACATTACAGAACCATTACTAATCAACGCCGCAATCGTGAGAGACCGGACAGGTTCTTTCAAATCACCGAGTAGGCGTATGCAGCCTTAGCCCCCCCCCCCCCCCCCCCCCTCTTGAAAAAATAATCCTGGCTACGCGTCTGATGTCTTTTTCCTGCGGTCTATGTTAAAACGACGACGACTTTTGTACTGCTGCGATGAAACAATCAAACGTGCACGCGTACCATGAAGGCGGCACAATGTCTCACGTCTTCTGCGTAGCGTTAACTGTTACGAGGAAATGACTGGAGACTATGAGCCAATCGCGAAGGCAATCTAGCAAGGCGTCTCAACACCCTAGTCGTCACGGCGAATGAATGCTAGTAACTGGCACGTGACGCGCGAGCCAAACGTCTCAAAAAGCTAGTTAGCGGCAGTATGATAACAGTATGCGTGCAACCATGGCCTATTGGTTACGTCATTCCGCTGCTGTGCTGGAAGCCAGATGATTGATTGCACCATCGGACTTGCATTTGCTTTAATGAAAGAGGCCGGGGACTAAGTGAGAAAGGAACGTACCTGCCTACCGCAAAGCGCCTGGAATGAGGGAAGAACTGCTTCGCTATGACGTAATAGTGTAGAAAATGTGACGCCAGCTAAGATAGCGTGCCGTCGATCCTACATTTATTCGGAAAGGCAAAGCGTCGAGCGAAGTGTAGGCCGCAGCCGTGTGGGTCAAGAAAGCGTGTTCTATTCGCGGCTCGCGACTCGAGCCACAGGCACACACACGGCGCTGATGATGATAACACATGATAATAAGGTCACGTGGAGAAAATGACGATAAAATGGCTCCGCCTCCTTGCCGCCCTAACAATGACAGGAGTTTGTTGAGTCAGAATAGTCTTAAAACTATGAGTTGTGTGGGGACGTCACCCGGAAGTTTCCGCGCCATCTCACAGTAGTGCCACCGATGTGGACAGCGCTTACTCGCATCTAATTAAAAGAAAATAAATAAGTACTACGTTCTATCCTAACGACGCAAAACGTGACTAAGAGAGTTTCGAAAACGTTTGCTGCACCAAGACAGCTCAACTACTCAGAAATGCGTTCCATAAGAGATCCGTGACGTCATAGTGACGTGTCGAAGCTCAGCTTCCACCGCAACGTCGACCAAGTCAGGCGTTTCTCGTCCAAACTCTCGACTAGCATTGAACTTTGCCCTGCCAAATGAATATCAATAGAGATTCGAAAATGTATTTTAAAAACCAAACCTGACCAAGTGTCGCTCTCAAAGTCCATTCAAACATAGGGCAAGTAACAAATGATAGCTCTGTTTATGTGCCTAATGCCTTTTGACGAAAATTTTGAACGTGCAGGTAAGCTGAGTGAAGGACAATGGCGTTGAAAGCAGGGATGTTGGCACTGCTTGTCCTCACGGCCCTTCTGAGTGCCATGGACTGAAGACATGCACGTCGAGAGGCAGACAACCGAGGGCCGTGTTCGTGGCACGATTCTCCGCAGCCTTGGCAAGATTGTGGACGAGTACCGCGGCATTCCTTTCGCCGAGCCTCCCGTGGGCATTTTCAGGTTCCGTCCTCCACAGCCAAAGGCACCATGGGAAGGAACGTTAGATGCAACGGCAGGAACAACAGCATGCCCTCAGGTACGTATATAGATGACAGCAATGAACTTGAAAAGGGGCATGTTGGCTAATATTCAAGGAGGCAGCCGCAAGCCGACAAACAGGCCAAACTCATCATACAGGGTGTTTCAGTAAGCACAGTCAAACACGTTTAAAGGTTGCCTGTGGCAGATAGCACAATTCGAGTTCACAGGGTAGGCCTTAAACCTCCCATGTATTTTGAACCTTATTTTAAGGGGCCCTTATTTTAAGTGGAGAAAGACATTTGAAATGAAAATAAGCTACTTCAGAAATACTTTGCCGCAAAAAGTAATTCAATTCGTTCAGAAGAAGCGCAGTCATTGGCAATCAAACACGGCATCCGCTGTCCTCCCATTCCTTCGTCAATGCCTTGCGCTGAGAAGGCTACGGTGGAGAGGGGCGTGGCTACAGCGCTCCGCCTTCTAAATGTCGCCATGGCGCGCAGGTGAAATTTCATTTTGGATGTTAAGTAGACGCCACGACTTCCGATTTTGATACCTACGAAGCGCTAAACGTAAGCCAAACGCGGTTGTCCTTAGCGAGCCGCCGTGCCCTTAGCCAGTGTACTCGTGGCGGCACCCCGCGGCGGCCGCGGTATAGTCGACCGCCGCGACCAATAGCAGCCGCCTATGGGGATCCGCTTCATTACTAAATAAAGTGTCCAGAAAAGAGTGAGGAGCAGGCCTCACTTCGAAAACAGACTATTAGAGTACGTGGCACACGGAACAGCCGACAAAAACTCGAGACTCAGAGAGGCGTTTATTAGCGTCCACCTCAGCCCAGAAGGTCCAAGAAGGCAGCTAGTCCCTTCGAACACGCTCACGCGCTCCCTGGCCCGATGCTCGTCCTCTTCTTTCTTGTAGGAAGAACGCGGGAAATTCAACACAGAGCGTATGAAAGACAGGTGAGTTCGCGTTCCGCTTGCGATATCCGCGCACCGCGTACGACGGCAAAACATGGCTGAGATGTTCAAAGCAGCGTATGCTACCCGCGGACTATGTTATTTCACCAAGCGGAGAGGTGGTTCATCGCCCTTTAAGACCTATTTTCTCCGTACCTACTGTGCGTAGCGCAGTCAGGTTTGTTTTCTTTTATTCCCGATTATGTCTTCTTTCAGTGGTACTAGAAATAAGATTATTTTCCAGATTGCTTGTTTCACGATTTTTTCACCCACATAGCAAATGTTTCTAGTTTTTCCGAAGAAAACTTTCAAGAAAAATGAACTATTGAGTATACACGTACCATTATAGTTCAGCAGCTGCGCATGGCTTTCTAATTTATGCTGGCCAAAATTCAGCTCGCTGTCGTTCAACTTGTTTATAATAATGGGGCAAATACCACAAAAATTATTTCGTGATATTGAGGATCAAAGATAAAAAATGTCCACTTCATTTATTTTAAAGTAGATGCACTGAACCATTTGCCTGAGAGCCATCAGCCATCGCAAGAGCCAGACTTTCGCTACTTTGTTTGTCTTCTTGTTTGTTTGGCTTGTTTTGTCATAACTTCTGCCTACTACAGTTGGCGACGATCCATCTCACCCAACCAGATCCGCAGTGTTGCGCCCTAACGACAAGCCAAATGCATCCAGGACGTTACCTAGGGCCATGCCCTACTAAAAAATCCTATTTGATTTCAAATGGGTTTCATCGAATAGGATTATATAACGGGACCCCGTTTGAACCTGTTTAGTCCAGACCAGTTTGTCCCCGTTTGAACCCGTTTAGCCCAGACCTGTTTGTCCCTGTTTAGTCCACTCCCGTTTGACCCTGTTTAGTCCTGTCCTGTTTAACCCAGTCCTGTTTACCCCTGTTCGAACCTATTTATTTTCCTATTTGGGCCAGGTTTCTTTAGACTGGTCCGATGTCACTTAACAAAAGTCACTTTTAAATCTATTTGGTGCACTTATGGATTTGAGATCAGCCTTGAACGATTTTTGTGTGGCCTATGAGTGCACTTGACATGTATGACCTATAAGAGTCTGCAACCTGAAAAAGATCGGTAGCTCATTTTCATTGTACTACAAGTATGCAAATGTAATTCTTGCAGGTGTACTGCATGCTTTATCATTTGTACTCATCTTACTGGAGTGTTGTGTTGCTGTAATGGTTTGTGCATAAAACAAATGTTCATCAAAGCGTAATCTTAAGTTGGAAAAAACGTCGGGTGAAGAGGACTTGTAAAAGAAAGACATAAGTATACTTTACCTGTGTTTTTATGGACACCCATTCAAACATTAATACTGAAGCGCTCCGACATCTGACAAGCATATTTTATTCGAAATTCTATAATGGTTCTCTGACAGAAAACCAGTGGAATGTGTTGCTTTGGTGAGAGCTTGCAGGCCACCTGAAAAAGCAAAGAAAAGCCAACAATTTCTTTTCACTTATGCAGCAGGTTCACACAAAGGCAAAAGCAGTTTTGCGGATGTTCACACAGATAAGAATAGGTAAGCATTCAGAATATAGAAGATACTAACAAATCTCATTCAAAGGTAACTGGTTTCTGGCAATTTGGCTATGATTCTAAGGGAACATGCATTACTGTGGCAGAATAAACTGTCACAATTAGCGGGCCACTGAAACAAGTGTTATAATCAAAAAGACATCACTTATTCGATTAACAATAGTATTGAAGCAGCAAGTATACAAGCATAAAATGCACATTTAAAAAGCAGCATGGACACGTCACGCTAATAAATTACTTGGAAGCTACCTTTCTGCCAGCAAAGTAAATACCGTTGTGGAATAGTGGCTTTAGCATCCGCGTTTGGCTGGTTTATCCCATACTGATAATTATGAGACTTAGATGGGCTAGTTGGTTGCTGGCTTGATGGAGCATGTTATGATGGTGTTTGTAGTAAATTCTGCTTCTTTCTACGCCACGATCTCATTGGTAATCCAGACAGAGTGTTCCTCTGACCCGTGACAAAATGCAATGAGCATGAGAAGGTACCACCTCCTGCTTTTTAACTTTATTGCACGAGAACACTATAATATGGTCGTGCATCGTCCTGAAGGGAACATCACCTTAGACGACTCTTGCACAGGAGGGTGCTTGGTGCACCTGAGTACTTCTGCCGGTATCGCTGATTATTGTCCCTCAAAGGCACTAAAATGACGCGTGATGGACGCTCGCGCGATATAGCTAGAAATGGGGGAGGCTGTACACCTGGCCTCCAAAACATGCATGTTCATGTGTATGCATAGAGTTGTCAGCTTGCTTATTTCCTGTGCTCTGTGTTTCTGTGTGGACCTGCGTGCTAGGCCATGCCACGGGCTGCGCCGTATGTTTGGTTATTGGTACTTTCTTCATTAACAAGTTCTGGGCCACGATCTTTTAGCAATGCATTTTCTGATGCCGTTTCTAATAGTACTTCGTCAGTCGTCATAGTGACACTGTGCCCATGCTATCAGTACGGATTTTATGGAACATATAACGGTTCATGTGAGGACGGGACATAGAAAGAATGCACTGAGGACAATCGCCGAACTTCAACTGAGGTTTACTGCAGCAGTTCCTGCACAGAAACATTGGACAAAACACCGCCATGGCGCACATTGTCAGCGCGATCTTAACAGAAAGTCATCATGTCATACAGCACTACGAAACGTTCTGATCTGCACAAGATTATAGACACATTTGTACTACACGTTATACCCGATCATCAATTTACGCTCTTCAAGCCCGAGAATTTGAAGACTTTTTCTTGCAAATAAATGTCTTTTCTTTTTTATAAATTAAGTGACGCGATGGTAATGCAACCTTCTCCATTCTTTTTTATGTGAAATGCTCCAAACAATTATCTCTCTCTTTGATCCTTAAAACTTCCAAGTATACAAGTGTCATAGTACACTGGAGTGCAATGACACCTTTGCAATGGTCCGCCAAGCGACCCCCCGCTACAAAAGCCTCCACGGATGCTCCCTCAAATGGTCATTAACGCATTTACCAGTTTGGCTGACTTAACAACTGCCACAGGAGAGCAGGATGTGGTAAACCGCCTCCGTCTGGCAGCGTACGAAGCCCTTAACATGCTGTTTTGCGCTCTTTTGTGAAGTGCGTGCACGGTTCACAGCATAGCACATTCGTGCCAGTTTTTCCGAGCGGAGAAGACTATGTGACTATGAGAACTCAAAACTTGTTAAGAGAGACATCGCATTGAACAGTATCAGATCCGCGCTCGAATGGTGATGCGAGCATCAGAAAGCTCGAAGTGCAAACAACCAAGAGGCTCAAGCAGGCGGGTTTTCCTGGTGAAACAATCACTTCTGTTGTTGAAAGCCTATTTGGTGAAGTAAGGTCTAGTGTGGGGAGCAGGGGAGCCGATATAGAATGGTCAAGGAAGCCGTTGGTGGTGCCTTATTTGCACAACCTCTCCCACCGCTTGAAGAAAGTGGCCGGAAAGTGCGGCCTTCCCATAGTGTTCTCCGCTCAGAAAAACTGGGGCGAATTTGCCGTGCAGTGAACAGTGCACGCACTTCACATAAGTGCGCGAAACAGCATGCTAAGGGCTTCGTACGCTGCCAGACGGAGGTGGTTTACCACAACCCGCTCTCTTGTGGCAGGTGTTATGTCAGCCAAACTGGTAGATGCTCTAATGACCATTTGAGGGAGCATTGAGCATCCGTGCAGGCTTTCGTAGCAGGGGGTCACTTGGCTGACCATTGCAAAAGGTGTCCTTGCACTCCAGTGTACGACGACACTAGTATACTTGGAAGTTTTAAGGATCAAAACGAGAGAGAATTGCTTGAGGCATTTCACATGAAAAAAGGAAGGAGAAGTTTGCATTAGCACCGCATTACTTTGTCAAAAAGAGAAGAGATATATTTGCAAAAGAACGCTTCCAAGTTGGCGGGCTTGAAGAGCGTAAGTTGACTGTATAACGCGTAGCACAAATTTGTCTTTGATCTTGCGCAGATCAGGATGTTCCGTAGTGTTGTATGACATGACCATCCGTTGTGATCGCGCCGACACAATGTGCCGCCATGTGCGCCTGGCGGTGTTTTGGCCAATGTTTCTGCGCAGGAACTGCTGCCTGTGTAATTTTTCTGCTGTAAACCTCAGCTGAGGTTCGGCGATTGTCCTCTGTGCATTCTTTCTGAAATCCGTCCTCACACAGCGCTATTATACGATGTTCCATTAAACCCGTACTGATAACGTGGGCACAGTGTCATTATGACAACTGACGAAGCAGAAATTAGAAATGGCATCAGACAACGCATTGCTACAAGATCATGGCCCTGTACTTGTTAATGAAGAATATACCAATAACATACCAAACATTCGGCGCAGCACGCGGTATGGCCTAGCGGGCATTTCCACACAGAAACACAGAGCACAGGAAATAAGCAAGCTGACAACTCCATGCGTACACATGAGCATTCATGTTGTGGTGCTCAGGTGTACAGCCTCCCGCATTTTTATCCATATCGTGCGAACGTCCATCACGCAATATTTTAGCACCTTTAAGGCGCAATAATCAGCGAGACATGCAGAAGTATTCTCAGGTTCACCGAGCACTTGGTGAACCTGAGGTGAACCTGTGCGAAATTGTCCTGTGCAAAAGTCGTCTTATGCGATGTCCCCTTCAGGATGATATTATAGTGTTCTCATGTAATATAGTTAAAAAGCGGGAGGCCTTATCATGCTCATTGCATTTTGTCAGGGGTCAGAGAAACACTCTGCCTGGATTACCCATGAGATCTCCGCCAGCCGTGAACAGTGGATGACAAGAGTGACGTAGAATGAAGCAAAATTTCCTACAAACTTGCGATCTTGCAGCTTTTGGAGATATCGCAGCTGCGTACAACGAATGGAAACCTTTGGGTGATAACATTTTCCCTACAGTGTTGCAGTCAAGATTTCGAGATATCCGGAGCACAGCACAGAAGCATTGCTAGATAAGAGGTCAAATATACATAAAGTCGATACCGAGCCACGAAAAAATTTTCAACTTAACTGATATGTTGAGATATCAGAGTTTGAGTTAACAAGGGTTCAAGGGATAATCCGGAGTCCCCTACTACAGCATGCCTCATAATCATATCGTGGTTTTAGCATGTGAAACTCAAGAATTAAATTTTTTAGAGCAAACAGTATATGCATAAGACCAAATGCTAATATAGAATATGCTGACAGCAGCTACATAAACAAAAATTTTATACTTTCAAGAAATTGTCAGATGGTCTGAGCAAAGATCTACTAATGGTAAAATTGTGGCCATTAGTTTTAAATGGCCTATTATATTTATTAAATGGACATACATGGTGCTAACTACAGCTGAAAAAGATTGGCACTATTCCTTGAAGTAAGAAGTGCATGGTACTTTTTCACGCAATCGCAGCAGTTTGTCTTGCGATTGTTAGCCTATGCAAATGAATTTAAAACTTCTTGAAGTCCCTGTCCCCTGGACAGGATCAATAGTCGCAGTAATGTTAATGCATTCCGTTTCATAATAATGAAATTGTGGTCACTGAAAAAAAGCTCAAGTTGCGGAGCAGAAACAGAATTCAGGGTTACACCATGGCAGCTACGCACGTGGACCTTTTCTTTTACTTCGGAAGGAGCTGACTGAAGGCATGTTTCACGGTGCAGGTTACTCTCGCCAGGATATCGTGAAGTATCCTGCAGAGTTGAAGTTCAGTCCTTTGCACAAAATGGCAGTTTCAGGTTTAGTGGGCTTGCAGGAAGACAAGCTGAAGTTAACATCTTGGTTTAAACAGGCTTTTTTGTTTTAATATGTCAGGCTTTCTTGCGACAGTTTGCACAGGTGGTCCCTTAAGTCGCTGTGAAATGGACATAGAGATATATGACCCAGATGACATGAATAGCCTGCTCTAGTTGGCATCTTGCAAATATGTCAGTTTTCAAGCCCTTGATTTTCTGTCAGCATTCATGAAGTCTTGCTATTAGTAATTTCTTCCCAGGCTGGCCGAATTATCCGGAGGCTCCACACTGACGCTACTGATGTCTTAAAGTGCCGACTTTTCGGGACAAGGTTCTTAGCTTTGTATGTCTGGTTGAAGGAAAGGTGGCACTTATAGATTTCTAATCTGGACACGAGTAAGACGAACCAATGTGCCTTGGATAAAATGTGTTATCCATAACTTCTGTAAGAAATTTTGTCAAAGCTTCAACAAAAATTCATCTAGTCATGTAACATGATGATGAAGATGTGGTCAGTTACCAAGTTACTGCCAGAATGCTACCACTGAGAGCAATTTTCTCAACCCTTGACTAACTGCTATACACTATGGCCAAGACATAACCAAGATTCGCTGGCTTGTTTCAATAATGCCTAGAATATGCACCTGTAAGTGCCACCTTTCCTACAAGCACATTTTCAAAGAGAAGAACCTTATCCTAAAAAGTCTGCACTTGAAGACATCGACAGCATCAGTGTGGGGCCTCAAGATAATTCGACAAGCCGAGAAATTACTGACAGCACAATTACACCAACAGAAAACCAAAGGCTTGGTAGACGATGCAATCTTCGCAGCGCTAACTACAGCAGGTCATTGTTCAGAAGTTCTTGAATGCACAACTCTATGCCAACTTCACGCTAATGCTACTGAAGCACCCATGCAGCCAGTTTCAAAAAAAGCTTGATGACCCAAGAGAAATGCGCCCACTCAAACCATGGAAGTTATGTGTAGCTTGTCTTCCTACAACTACAATGAACCTAAAGCTGCTGTTTTGCACAAGGGAACAAACACCAACACTGGTGCCTCACTCAACCCAAGTCACCTGCTCCGTGGAAGGTGCAGGCAGTCAGCTTACTTGCGAAGATGAGGCCCGCACCTGCACTGTCAGTGAGCTGTACAAATTACAGAAGCACAGCCTACAAGATTATGTGCCTTAGTGTGAGCAAGGAACCCGTATGGGCTCCAAGACCCATCGAACCATTTAACCCAACCCAACGAGCCAAGCTAGTTTCGTGCGGAGAAAAGTTGTAGCACGTAGGCTTTTCCTAGAATTCTTTCTCGGCCCAGAACAAGCTTGATTTGTTGTGTAGGCACATAAATAATGAAAAGGCATGCATCGCTACCTGTGAAAAAAAGCATGCAAAAAATGCATGTAGAGTACACAGGTGCAGTGTCTATCACATACCATTATTGTGCAGTAGATGCTACATCAGCTAAACAAGCCAAATGTATAAATGACAGGCTGCATGACCACCCAAACTTGATGTGTGGGTCAGTTGGCATTAGTATTGCACTGCTCTCAGTGCAAGTGCACCCATATTTAAAAACCACTTGATTGTGGCAAAATATAAGGACCAGAGTGCTTCAGAGATATGTGAAGCTTTCCTTATTCAAATGACGGGGAACCAGTGTGTTAGCTCCCCATCAATAGAATTATTAGACATTGAGACTGCTTATCATCACTGTAAAACAAATCGCGCTAGCCATGTGTCCTTTTTGTATTTGTGTCATCAACATGCATTCAGATTGATCTATTCCACCCCTTTTTACCTTTGCACCACATCGCTGTGCGAGTAAAAACTGGACTTTTTCTTGGTGAAAGAGTGCTTGTTTAACACATAAACTAGCTCCACGGCAGTTTGTAATAAAGGAGTATAAGCATCCTCTGAAAACATGCCCATAAGGAACAGTGCTAAAATAGCTCTTTTAAAAAAGAACATGAGTGTATCTGTCATAAAGGCCAACTCTTGTGTCTTTTACTTAACATATTTTTCAATACCAATATTGAGGTGCAAGCTCACCATATTATATTACCTTGCCAATGAAGCAAATCACAGTGGTGCTTGACTGTCGTGGGAACAACTCGGATGTGAAGATTGGCACCAATCCACAGCATAGCATGGTCTGCTTACACTTCATCTCCAGGCCCAGCCATACCTATAGCAGCATTAAAACAAGTGAGCTTAGTGCCATAAGAGAAACAATATAGAAAATGACACTGTGAACAAAGCAACCTTCATTAGGCATAAACGTTAATAAAATGCAGACATTGTACCCATAGCTAAGTTGACTTTGAGCAACATAGCATGCACAGTAAGAAAGATCTGATGTATGAGCCATCTACTTGAAGAAGATTACTCGAAAGCCCCTTTTTTGCCGCCCCCCCCTCGCCCTCATACACGGATGGCTGTCTGGCTGAGTAAACCTGGTTTATCCCAGATATAGTGTAAGCAAGCGTTGTCACTTGGGGGGGGGGGCAATCTTATATTATTGCAGAACATGTATTCTTACAATGATGTTAACATTTTTTCTAACGCTGGCCATCCTGCAGACCCTGCAACATTATAGCATCGATAAGGCTTATCGCATTACCCGATAAGGCTAACCAATAAGTGTCCCAAGAAGCATAACTCCGGATTTCTACCGGGAAGCATTCACTACATTTTGACAAACAAGCTTCTATGGCTTCAACCCTATTTTCATCAACATAGTACAAGCTTCAAGCATCTGCACAAACTTAATGCAAAAGGGTGCCATTAGGAATACCACAATAGTTTCCTATCCAATTCAGCCTTTAAGATAAACACTGGCAAGTTCTTTACTATGCCTAGAACAAATGAAGCTGTTCTGGAATTGAATAAGCCTTTTCCATACAAGCAAAAATCACCACCACTATGACTTGCTTATGGACATTTTGTAGACAAAAACCCCAAGCACAAGAGTTGAAGCTTGGGCAAGTTGGTAACTGTTCATTTTGGTGGTGCTCACAATGAACACATGTCAGGGAAATAAGTGACAGAGAGTGAAAGCGTGCTGTGCTCTATCGCTCTCTGTCTGACCGTGACTTCCTTGGTATGCGTGCGCTGTGGATGCTGGATTTGCGTGTTCCTTATCTCTTTAGTATGTGTGCACAGTGAATACTATTGAAAGGAACATAGAGACGAGATAATGCTACAATGGATACAATGAGCAAGAAACGTGCCTTCCGATGCAGCACATCCTTATTCTGGCAGCGACACAATTTTCTGGCAACATCCTAAGCCTGCTATTGCACTGAAAATGGCTTATTCGAGCTGCTGTACAAGACAAGTTTGCTTTTACAGAAGACTGATGACATTTGTTCAATTATTTCGACAAGCTTGTGGTTATGCAGTAATGTGAAACGGTGGCATCATTAACAGCCACCTTAGTTTTTGTGTAAAAAAATTTAATTACATTATGGGGTTTTACATACCAGAACCACAGTCTGATCATGAAGCACGCCGTAGTGAGGGACTCCGGAATAATTTGGACCACCTCGGGTTCTTTAACGTGCGCCTAAATCCAAGTACACAGGTGTTTTCGCATTTCACCCCCTTGGAAAGGCAGCTGCCATGGCCACGATTTCATCCCGCGACCTCGTGCTTAGAAGCTAAACGCCATAGCCACTAAGCAACCATGGCAGGCATGCAAAAAAAGAAAGCATACAGTCAACTCCACAGATCAGGCTAGGTATAAATAAGCAACGGTCAACAAGCTGAACCTTTGCATGATTGCTTTGCATAATGGTTGAGGTAAAAACGATTGCCGAAACATTCCAGATGCACTCAACACGATTTGCAGAAGACAGCATATGAGAGTTAAAAATGTTGAAAGGGAAATGTTTATAGTGCTTTACTGCTGCAATGGTTTTTGTCAGTGCGCCAGTGAGCACAGTATGACTGAGGTAGCTGCTGAAAATAATAGATCCTCTTTATGGCTTTTTAGAGACTGATTTGCATGGTTTGTTGCATGCCTCAGGAATTCACTTATTTATTTATAAACATACCACATAGGCTCCAGTTGGAGTATCGCGTGAGGTGGTAGGAAAAAATTTCTGAACTAAAAAGGAGAACATTCAACAAAAGAATTCAAACAAAAGAAGAAGAAAACATACTCTCTCATAATGTGGCTGCAAATCAGGCAGCTAGCTTATAAAAACAAAGCAATTAGAATCAATTTCATACTGGTGGTGCTTTAGGAGACAGAATGTTAAATTCTGAGCTTCGAACACTTTAAGCCACCTTTTGTGGCCTTTTGTTCTGAGGTCCCGTTCTCTCTAGTATTACGGGAATCAATAACCCCGCTCCCCCCAAATTTTTTAAAAATGTAGTACACAATTAGGACAACTTATGGAAATATAATTAAGTGCACAGAATTTGCGCATGCACGTATGTTAGAAGAGAGAGAAATGGAAGTCTACAAGAATGCATAATAACAAAGGTAACCAAAGCCATAGCTGCTGCTTTTGTCGGGCAAATCATAGCAAGACATGAAAGGATATGCGTGCCTCACAAGATGGTCCCTAAAAATTGTCACAATGCATGCAGTAGGGAGCACATCATGCATTTCTACAATAGGCTCCACTTACATTTAACTCAGAGGAGGCTACTTATATGAATTGAATAAACTGAAGGTAGGCCAGATTCAAAATATGCGATTCAAGTAGACCGAAACTGCAAGTTATGAATATGGCATATTCATATCAACAGTGCTATCATACATGCCAACCTGTGAACTTTATATTTTGTAAAAATTCTGCAGACAAAAATTTTTTATTGGCGAGATAGCATACATTTTTTAAAGCTTCCTCTCAGCACCCACACTGATGCATTGATACACACATAATTAACCATTATTTAACTTGAGATACAGCACACAAAGCAGCAGCGAACTTGAAACACCAGAACTGACAAAACTGTTTTATATCACAGAGCGCATTTTCTGTGTTCTTGCTGCTGCCGATTTAGCCTGTTTGAGGAATTTATCTGAACAAACTGGCCTAAAGCAAGTGCCCCCTCTGGCATACGCGTTAGAGATCTTCACGAAAAATTCAGGAGATTTACACAACCTACAGCTTGTGTATATGGCAGGGACCGTTTCGTACACACCTTGTCGCAGCATGCAGATCAGATGCTTTGTGCTGTTCCAGCAGCAGAAATGTCTTAGGTTCCTATGCGGTGTAGAGATGCCTCTGGTTCACGAAATTTTGACATCTCTAAACAATAAGAAAATGTTCAATTTACTGTAATCCCTGCTGAAACTGCAAGCTTGCAAGTTAACAAGATCATGTTACATTCTGAAAAGTCTCATACAACCAACTACACGAAGCTGCATCTGGTTGTGCAAACACCTGATTGTTACATCACGGGCGGTTATTTAACATGAAATGAAACTGCAGCAAACATAAATCTACTATCAAAAGCTTCACACAAACGCACGTCTGTAGTAAGTGAAATGTGAATTGTACTACGAAGAAAATTCCTTAGCACATAAAAGTGTTCCAAAATCAATTTCTTTATGCGGTGGAACAAGGCATTGTCTCGAAGGACGATGCACTGGAAATTACAAGAACAACGCCCTATTTTTCAGTAGAAAAAAATTCGATGAAAAGAAACACTGCTGTTGTAATCTCCGTTTCTGTGAAATAATCAAACATTTACAAAGACACGAAACACACAGGACACCCAACACAAGAAATACAGCCTGTCTGGCGACACTATATGTAGGAGAATTCGCATACAAGCTAAAATCTGGCCATGCGTCAGACACAACAATCTAGTACCATCTCGCGTAGCCGTTAGCTGACGTACAGCCTCCCGCATTTTAACTATATCGCACCAGCATACTATGAAATGGGCGTGCGTCGTCCTGAGAAGAGCAGCTTAGCAGATGACGCTTGCGCTGGAGAGTGCTTTATGCGCCTCTGCTTTCTTTTGTCGGTCTCGCTAAGTATCGCCGTTGAAGGCGCTAAAATGGCACATGATCGACGCTCGCGCAATATAGTTACAAATGCGGAAGGCGGTACTTCTAGAAATACCTATACAGAAATTATGTTCACAAGCAGTAAGTTTCCCTGGTTGAATTTTTTCTTTACCATTCAGGTCAAACAATCACCGGCGCTAGCATATGTTATAGCAGAAAGCAAATACATGATACGCTCCTGGCAACGTCCAA
>NC_051156.1:70794074-70817535 GCF_013339745.2 Dermacentor silvarum
GAACACAAGTTTTGTTGGTATTGGAATACGTTACCTGGGCAAACTGCTGCAAGCATTGTAAACTGCATGCATTAAAGCTGGTGCATGAGCGGCAAATTCTCTGCCATTATTTGCTTTGCCAAACCTCTGTGACCAAGGTGAAGAAAGGGCGAAGAAAGGACTGCTGGCATCTTGACCAGGTTCTTGCTAAGTTCGTAGCACCAGACACTGCTATTATTTGTGGAGAACAAAATAAGCAAACATGCGCCACCTGAAGCAGTATTCTCACTTGTTGCCTAATCAGGGAAGACAAGAAAAGAGCAAAGAATGCATGCCTTCCAAGCTTAATTCCAAGCAATGTAAAAGCAACCTTGGAAATCAAATCAACTGCTCATTCTGGCAGAAAGGGGGAGAACTAAACATAAGATGGCGTGCAAGAGTTCAGAAATGTCTACACATTGGCACCAGCACGTATAACTTTATATTATTGCTGCAACTGAAGGAAGCTATGCCAAAAAAAGAGCAGCAAGACTTGGAGCTGAAAAACTGCATGCCATAATCATGACATCAGCTTTTGCTGTGACTGGCAGGAATTATATATGAATATGTACAAGCGTCAATGACCAGCAAATTAAACTCCACCAAGAAGGAAATGAACTAAACGAGACATCTGCTTCAGCTTTAACAAAGTGTTATCAGGCATTTCTGCTTTCATGGCTTCCGCAATAAAATATGATTGCATAAGTAATACAATTTTGCTTATGCTGCGATGTGCTTTTTATTGTGTATATTTGCATGCTTATGTTAGTACGTGATTTTTACACAATTTTGCTTATGCTGCGATGTGCTTTTTATTGCGTATATTTGCATGCTTATGTTAGTACGTGATTTTTACGTCGTTTTATAGGTGCAACAAATCATTAAATTTTTTGTTATAGTTAGTATTAAAAGATTTGAATAATGCGGGTTGTTACTCTTGTCATGTTTTTATGCCTAAACCAGTGGCCCAAGTTTTATATTACCTAGCTTATGCCACACAATATCTCACACTATCTGCGCTAAAACCAGGTGGTTCACATGAAAAGATCCGGGTGTCCCAACAGCAGCACACCCACCGGTTGTTGGTCGCCTCCGTATGAACAGCGATTCAAAAGCAAGTTTCACACGAGTGTTGATTTCGAAACACCCGACAGCAATGCTCCACCTTTGCATAGCCTGCAAAGTAGCCTGCAAAGCACCTTGCATAACATCAATTCCCACACTGCATGGGATTTACACAATTTTATCTCTAGTTTTCATGTAGAGCCTTTTGGACCTTTATGTGGGGAATAATGAATGGCTGTTTCTGTCTAGCTCCTCTGAAATACATGTATTTGACAGCTTGCATGCTGAGATGTAACTTCTTAAGTCTCAAACTAGCATCAAGAAAGCCAGCACCATAAGAAAAAAATACTGGGGTGGACAAATCAGTTTCCAAAAATTTCTGTTGCCTTCTTGACCACAGTTCCTGTAACAAGTTTGTGTGAAAGGACATTTCCAAAGCTAACATATGCACAGACCAAGCCGAGAAGCCCTATCTCACAAGAATGGCTTAGCTGGCTGATGGTGCCTTTGGTGGAACACCGAATTGTAATTAAATCAGTTTTGATGATATTATACAAATGACACTAGGGCATGCAGACTTATGCTGCAGCTTTATTTTATGCCACGAAACACCAAAAAAAGCATACTAGTAAATGCAAAGTAATCTGCATTGTATCCTAGCTGTATTGTGTGTTCCACATTACCAGAGAATCCTGCCGACCTTTAATTCACCTTTCCAGTGCAACATGTCTTTAAAAAGCCATATCTTTACATTGTGTTGGTATGTGTAGGTACGTATGTCTTTTCACCTTCATGTCAGCTCAGCTCTGTCAACAGCAGATGCACTAAAGCTGCATGTTACCTACTTTGCATTTTGCAACGTACTGAAAAAAAAAACACAGGTCTTGAGAAAAAAATTTTTAATGTGTGTATTTAAATAGTTGTGGAACCTTCTTTTCTGCAAGATCATGTGGTGCTTAGTGGTGTAAAGATGTAGCTTGCCAAGCAAGAACTGATGAGCTTTTATTTAAAAATAACACTGATTGATGTTTCGTGGGACATGGTGCCTCATGTCTCAATGAGCACCCTTTATGGCTCAGAATATTTTTGCCATTAGATCAGCTTTGATAAGGCAGAATCTTTAATCTTGGCACATTAGAAAACACCTTGAGAGAAAATGAATGTAACACTTTTCATTCAAAGAAAGAAGCTTAAAAATTCGGTATAAACAGCAGAATGAAATGCAGGAACTTAGATGGGAAATCAGGTAAGAAATTTATAACCATGTTATGAATGCAAGAGGCTGACAGTTAATAGAATAAGAAAGCCCTGGAGAAGATGTCTCTGACTTGCAGTGCAAGACCCCTACATGCCTATGATGATATTGCAGTATTCATGGGTGAGACAGGACCGTTCAACGTTGCAATGCACACTGTAACACTCTGTGCATCTCTTTCAAATCTTCCTGTGCCAAGCAGGTGTAAACTGCATGCTTCAAACAGTAAAAGCGTAGTTATTGTAATACAAACAGTTTTCATGTTTATTGAATTCTCATTTTAACAAATGACTTTAAAAAAGGAAGGAAGGAAGAATAGGTGGAAAGACAGGTAGGCTAGCCAGTTCTGACCGGCTGGCTGCCCTGTGCTGGGGAAAGGGGGCAAGGAGAATAAAAGATAATAGAAAAGAGATGTTACAAATAAAGGGGGGGGGGAAAGAAAAGCACAAAAAATGAAAGAATATGGCACTGCTTAAAGTCTGTCTTTAAGGCCGTAAGAAGCACAACAATGCTTTCAAAGCCTCTGTGCTGAGGACGGTCTCGGCCAGTGTCTCAGGAACCTTTCCTCTGACAAAGGGCGTTTGTCAGGTCTAACGCTCTTGAAAGTTCTTTCCTGGCCGCACTGAAGCGAGGACACTCACAGGGAAGGTGGGCGATCGCTTCCTCACAGCTACAGTTATCGCATGTAGTGCTGTTGGCCATTCCGGATCCGAATGAGTAAGCATTCGTGAAGGCCCTGCCAAGCCACAAATGGCACAGAAGCGTCTCCTCAGGTCCAGATATTCCGTAGAAGATGGAGCAGTAGATTCTGATCCAAGCTGTGGAGGCGAGCGTTGGTAAATTCTGTCGAATTCCACTGTGCAAGTGCAAGTTCACGTGCGTGTGAACGAAGCCTTGCAGCTGCGTCAGTTCTGGATAGAGGTATCAATAGCAGAGTGGAGACCATCATGAGCAGATCGGTGGCCTTATTGCACAGTCATTCCGTAGATAGCGCAATGGCCCTGTATCCAATGATACGCTACATTGTGTTTTTAACACGAAAGTGTTTTATGCTGGGGTCCACCAAGACTTCACGACGTATTTCTGTCACGGAATACGTCATAGAACATAATACAAAGAAAGAAACCAGAAGAAAAGTTCCACAAACATGCAAAATTTGGAAATCGAGCCCACGACCTCTCGGTCCGCGACGATAGATCGCCGAGCGTTTAACCCATTGCGCCACAAACGCATTTGCAGAGAGCTACACAGACGCGCCTTATATATCTAACACTCCTCCGTGTACCCGCGCTCTTGCTCGGGGCGGTGCCGCCGCCTACGAGCAGAAAAGAGAAGTACTGCATTATGACACTAACGCGCACCAACAGTGAACGCTTCGGTGGTCTCAGCACTACGACGCCTCGATGCCAGCATTCGAAGGGACGCTGGCATCAAGAAGCACTACCAACGCCACCTAGGTGGCGTTCACCGTACTCAGCACAGCGGAGCGTGGCCTCCGCAATTAGCTCTGAAAATGTTTCCTGAAGTTGATCGCGGAGGCTGCAATTACGAACGCGCTGTACGCGCTGATTGACTCGGTGACGATTCAGTTACGTGCTTTGTCTTGCGCGTTTGTATTAGGTGTCAGTTACGTGCTTCGTCTTTCGCGTTGTGCTAGCGTGTGCAGCTTCCATATGCACGACGGTTGCTCATGGTCATCGACGTTGGTAGTCGTGATGGAGGAGACGTGCCACCAGGCGTCAGCGTGGGTGCATCAACGCCTAAGGGCGCTTTAGCCACAAAACACCAATAGACATTATATACAATGTGCAATAAACATTACACTACTTCTGTGAAGACACGTTTCACTTTCGTGTTCTATACCGATTCCTATATAAGAGGGATCAACCACATTTTTTCTCTATTGCGTGAGTTTAAACTTCCATACTGAGGCTAGGAGAATTGAGAGCGGGGCGAGTTGCATTTTTGAAGGACTAGAAACAGTGCACAAAGTATGAAGGCCAGTGAAAACACAAAATGAGCACTGACTTGCAACGGAATTTTTTATTCAATTATATATACAAGAACAATACGCACACATCAAGCAATCTGAAAAAACAATCAAGCAAATGAAATGAAGGCTATTAATCATGATTGACATTCTACTGATCCTCATGTCCGCATTATTTTTTTATAAGGTACGCTTCAATGAGTGCCATGCATGCTACACGCTTACTCCAGTGCAGACTCTGTTTTTTCGAAGATAGGCCTGCACCCACACTGACCACATTGCAGGCAAGAAGTGTAAAGGGACGTTTTCACTAAGCAACGTCTTAATGCTCACTTAATCTGGTATAAACACAATGCTGCATTTGCACTGCGTATTTGCACTTGTGGTCGCTGGTAAACAATGCTGAACATGGAACAAATTGAGTGGCCATTTAAGATGACTAGAAGGGCCATGTGTATCTTATACATTTCTTTTTGTGCTTTAATATAGTGATTACATATTCTTGAAGTATAATTAAAATGTGTTACATAATGGTGTCACAGGTCACAATCCATGTTTGCTGCTGTGCAATAGCCCAAACTTTGTATCCAATGTGCATGCATTGTCCCAAGTAGCCATGACACTAGGTCTGTTCGATTCGCACCATCTGAACCAGTTCACGAGGTGCAGTAATGGTGCCCCTATGAACCATGCCATTAATTTCAAAAGAATCACAAAAGGGGCAGGGCTGCTTCACAATTTTTCTGCACGTTCCCTACAGACGGTGGCAAAACATAGTGCAGGCGTGCTGGTGCAAATCAGCAGACAATAAAGCACACGGAGGTAAGCACCACTGCAACCATGCTTACACATGTCTGCTGTACCTAAGCAACGCGAGGTGTGCTTACGCCTCAGTAGCCGACCATACCTGCAGTTTAGGACCTCTCAAAATGACATGAATGGCACTCTTCAGGCGGACAAAACATAATGCCTGCATTGTGTCTACACCTCGGCATTTGTTTAGAGTGTCGCGTTGTGCCTGTACCGATGAAATTAATTGAGCTGCACAATTTTTATAACTTCTTGTGCCCCGCTGTGAACTGGTTCATAGTGGTGCAGGTGAATCGAACGGACCAATTGTGATGGCTTATGTCACAACAGTAAATATGTGCAGGAAGGTCTGCAATGAAGACTTGCTTGTATACAATAATTATGATGCAATTAATTTGCAATCTGAATTCAATTTTTTAATTATGTTGAGAAAGACAGTTTTACACATAAAACTCTCTTTTGTCTTTCTCGATTTGGCAGCACAAATTCTCAGTCGAATGGCACTATAATTTTTAAAACCTTTCTTCGCAGCCCCCCATGGCATCTTTAATAAGCGCTGACTTTCAAACTAGTTGGCCTTGCAATGCAATTATAAATATTTCATGCAAAGCAAACAAATAAAAGGTGACAAACACAGCCTCAACATTTATCTCTTTTCTTGTATTGGTCTAAACATAGCTTTCATTTAAGCTTTCAAAGCTAGTGAAGCCCATAACAAACAAGACCGGCTTTCAAACCCCGATAGTGCAAGTTTAACAGACATTGATGATTCAAGGAAAATGTGACTGGATGGGGAAAGTAACGGTCGAGCTGTCTGTAAACAAGGCAAATGGCATTCTTCTGGACGGCTTCCAGTTTGTTAATGTTGGTAGCTTGTGCACATTCCATATACAACTCCACCATATTCTCGAAAAGGTCATATTAGCCCAATTTATATGAGAAGTTTAACATTGTTGGTAGATGATTTTAGCATTCGCTGCAGCTATAGTAGTTTATGAAAAGCTTTAACACAAATAATATCAACATGCTTTGACAAGGGTAATGATAAGGCAAGATGAAGCCTAAGCACTTGTATTGAAAATCCTGTCTAAAGTTAGCCTGTTATTTGGATAGAAATAATTGGTGATGTACGTTTTACGAAGGACTTTATCACAATTTTGTTGAAATCATTCACTGCCTGCCAAGCCTCACACAAGGCACAAAATTGGGAAAATGAATAATTCTGGCATTGACAGTCATAAGCAGAATTAATTTCGTGATATAGAAAACAATCGCCAGCATACAATCAAACGCTACTTTCTGTGTTACTGGGAAGGTCACTTATGTAAAGTAAAAATAGTAAGTTGGCAAGCACAGACACCTGATGGCTCCTGGTATGGCAGAATCAAACGAATTGAAACTAACAAACTGCAAACAATTTAAGAGAAAGTTAGAAATGCAGTCAAGAAATATAGAGTTTTAAGGATAATGCTCAGCTTGTTCAGCAGTTAGAACAAATAACGGAACAAAAATAACAAAGATGGCATCTAACTGGATTCTAATGTCAAAAGCACAAGTGAGGCCGTGAGTGAATTCCATAAACGGCAAGATGGTACTAAATCCATGCAAAATGCCATGTTAGGTCTGTTCGATTCGCCTGCACCACTGTGAACCAGTTCACAGCGGTTCACGCAAAGTTCAGAAATTGTGGTGCAGGCACAGCGCGACACTCGAAACAAATGCCAAGGTGCAGAGGCGGTGCAGGCGTTATGTCCGAATAATGTGCACAAGATGCGTAAGTTTGAGAGGTCCTGAACTGCAGATCTGATCGAATTTGTGGGCATAAATACACACCACATTTGCATAGATACATCAGATGTGCATAAGCGGGGTTTTAATGGCGCTCATGCCCGTGTGCTGTGTGGTTCTGCGCTGCTGCCGCGCGCCTGTACGCCTGCACCAAGGCGGCACCGACAATGGAGTGGGTGCAGCAAAATCGTGAACCAGCCCTGCGCCTTTTGAAACGAACGGCGTGGTTCAGCGGTCGCCATTGCTTCACCGCTGAAACGAATGGCAGGGTGCTGCACCTCGTGAAATGGTTCAGATGGTGCAGGCAAATGGCACGTACCTGTTAAAACTTAGATAGGCATTATGTGATCAAACGAATTCAACAATATGCTTGTAAACTATGTATTCTAACATTTTACAAGACTAAGGTGTAAAGAAGATCTATATATAGTTACAAAATCATGCTTTTACCAGATTTAAAAAGGGGGAGCACTTTCGTTTGTTTTCAAGATGAAGGAACAATACCTGTTGTGAGAGAACACTGAAAAATAATAGCAATGCTGAGGAGCCCACTGGGAATAATGTACGAAAATGCATTAGGAATTACGTCAGGGACCCCACATTTCTTAGATGTGCCTTCATTGAACAACATTTCCTAAATTTGCAGAAGTACTTCTATATTCTAACCATGTTATTAAGGCATACAACATTAAAAACAGAAAGAAAAAAATGCTATGGTAGCGTTTTCAATAAGAAATGAGCCCCTAAGCGTGCATGCACCAGTAAAACTCTACACATGTGCTTGACTCCTGCTGATTGCTTCAAGTTCAGCTGAAGTCGCACAAGCCTTCTACACCTTAGCTAGAGAAGCTTGGCTTTCCTTGCAGAGCGAAGACAATTGCAAAAAGAAGGCACATAAAGGTAGAGAGCTTTTGTTATAGCCTGTACAGTAAGAGATCCACTGAAGATAATTACAACACCAGCTAGCCGCTGTCCCATAATCTCGGAAGATAAACCATTTATCTACACAGATGCACAGGGTGGAAATGATTGCATTCCCATGCATACGCTACATAATGACAATCACCACAAAACCCATCGCATTACTATTACTTCCACAGATAATTTTCACTGCTGCTATGGAATTGCTGTCTCACTACAGCAACCAATACATTGGACATTTCAATTGGTTCATGAAAGCGGGATGGGCACTCGCCAGACTGAAGCAGAGGCATTACACACACTGTTCAATGACCAGCCTCGTGTAAGTCACTTAAAACTCGTCACAGACACTTGCTGACTGCCTTCAGGCGGGGACATGCCTTTCTGTTAGATTCACGTTTCACGTTCAGACTTTCGCGTCATTAGACGTGACTACAGCCAGACTGACTAGGCTTCTGCGTGCGCAAAGGGATGCGAAATGCGTGAATGCAATTTGTTTATCGACAAAAGGCACTCCTATCTTGCAAAGTGATAATTGGAAATATCTATGCACCCTACATCGATCGTCCAACGGCGGCGCGCATCAATTCTGCGT
Source organism: Dermacentor silvarum (assembly GCF_013339745.2). Classification (NCBI taxonomy): domain Eukaryota; kingdom Metazoa; phylum Arthropoda; class Arachnida; order Ixodida; family Ixodidae; genus Dermacentor; species Dermacentor silvarum. The sequence continues at coordinate 70,802,517 of NC_051156.1, forward strand.
TTTCGAGCTCGTGAGCAGTGTCTCGACGTTACCCATCTAGCCACCGTAACGTGGTGTCGAAGGCTAAACAGGCATCCGGCTATATTGGAAGACGCAGTCACAACTAAAACTAGCAACAGTCTACGACACATGCTACAACACACGAATTATCTCTGTCGGCACCATGTAGTCGGCGGCGCAGTGTCACCACACGACTCTTCGAAACCGCCAATCCATAGCAGGCGACATGTGGTGCCGTTTTGTGGATGCAATGCAGTTCCTTCGAAGCTTCACTATTATCTTCGTAAGGGAAACGTTATTCGCACTCACTGATACTACACAGTACACACCACACGGCCACAAGTAGCCACAGCGACGAAAAGACCGTCTCGTGCGATCCCCTCCCCCGCTGCGTGCACGCATGTGTAGGCGCCCACAGTCATTTTCTATTTTAAAACGCGGCATTAAATCAAATGCTCTATATATTTAGACGAAGTATATTTAACAACAAAACGATAATACTAGCATTTCATGTCTTCTGTTAAACTGCTTTCTTTTTGGTGACGTCATTGCGTGGCAGCAGCGCTCTCCACTTGGACTTCGCTGGTGCCACGCGCGTGTCACCAGCGCCGGCCGTATTTCTATTTCAGCCCCCGTACAGCGCTCGACCGCTGGCGCCGCGCTGCGACGCTCGCGCGTACCATGTTTCTAGCCGCCGCCGTTGGAACGGAGGAGGCGTTGACGGAGAACACGCTGGGTTGGGGCTGACTAGCCTGCTGTTAGGGGATCGGTGGTATTCCTAAATAAACGCATCACTGTTTTGATGATCCAAATATAATCTCACTATCAGGGAGGGAGCAGTCTACCTGACTGGAGCAGTATTTTTTTATTTGGGGTGTTGCTACGCTGCGCTCCGCAACACCCCAACGACCGCCGCTTCGCGCTGGCAAACAGAGGAAAACAAAAGGAGCGTGATAGAATAAAAAAAAAAGGAAAAAAGAAAAAAAATCGCGCTAGGGCGGGAATCGAACCCGCGTACGCATTATCCCGAAGCGAGCGCTCTAACCACTCAGCCATACAGCCACACTTGCAAGGTTTGCAAGCATGCGAACCATATGATTGCGTGCGAGCGCCCTCGGCGAAAGCAACCACCTAGATAACCTAGAAACGCGGTACGCGCGAGCGGCGCAGCGTGGCGCCAGCGGTCGAGCGCTGTACGGGGGCGCAAATAGAAATACGCCGCCGGGGGAAGCAGTGGCGGAAACGTCAGTGATAGTCACGAAGGGGATAGATACCACTGACGCGGCCGGGGAAGAAAACAAAGCCAAGGGCAAGGATAAGAAAGGAGGGGAGGGCATTGTGACTTCGGGGGCAGCTTTCGGCGGTGAGGGGAAAGGAAAGCGTCGAGTTGTCTTTGTTGGGGATTCCAACATGCGTAAAGTAGAACCGGCGACCCGCCGTGGTTGCTCAGTGGCTATGGTGTTGGGCTGCTGAGCACGAGGTCGCGGGATCGAATCCCGGCCACGGCGGCCGCATTCGATGGGGGCGAAATGCGAAAACACCCGTGTACTTAGATTTAGGTGCACGTTAAAGAACCCCAGGTGGTCAAAATTTCCGGAGTCCCCCACTACGGCGTGCCTCATAATCAGAATGGTTTTGGCACGTAAAACCCCATAATTTAATTTTTTTTTTTTAGAACCGGCGATAACAGAGAGGGTAGGTGCAGGCGAACGAGTCCAGGTTAGCGCGCTTCCGGGAAAGCCGATTAGAGAGGTGATAGCGAAGGCCAAGGAAGGCATGTGGGACACAATGGAGGAGAGACACCTAGTGGTGATAATGGGTGGAGTGATTGACGTACTGCACGGACAGGGAACAGGGATCACAAAGCAAATAGCCAAAGGGGTCACCGACCTGCGGAATGTTTCAAAGGAAGTACAAATCGCGGTGTGCAGGGTGCCAGAGGTTGAAAGGCAGGGTTATGAAATTGAAAGGGCAGTTCTTGCAGTAAACAGGGAAATTTGGACTCTAGCTAAAGCAATGAATTTTACGGTCATTGACATCAACCGAGAAGTGCGCCGAGCAGGCCGCGAAGACGCTTTTGTGCTTGACGGGATACATTTTAGTGAAAGTGTAGCAACAACATTAACATGCAGGGTGGTCGCAAGCAGGAAAAATGGCTGGAAATTCAAACGCAATTGAATGATGAAGCGATTAGCGTGTACGCCTTGACCGAAACGCATCTACGAGATTTGGAGCAGCCGCCTGTTATTGACAACTTTGTATGGGAAGGGTGCAACAGAATTACCGGGTCAAGGAGAGGCGTAGGCGTACTAATTAGGCGAGGTCTGAAGTGGCGAAGGGTAAACGAGACATGTAAAGAGCATTTATGGATTAGTGGGACATGGCAAGGTAAAAAGACGTGGCTGGGAGTAGCTTACCTATGGACAGGTAGTGATACGAGAGAAAAAATAAGGAATTGGTTGATTGCATTAAGCGATATTAATGAGTTCAGTAAATCGGGCCAGGTGATATTGACGCGAAATAAGTTGGCGCGTGGTGACACTGGCCCCTTGAGGCGAGAACGACGAAGTTCGTGGTTGCGCGCGCGCTCTCCGAGGTCCAGCTATTATTAAAGGCTGACGTGTTTTTTGCCTATCTGTTGCTGGTCAACCATTCTAGCTGTACTAGCTGGGTGACATTTCTGGTGGAGGTGCTGGGTACGGTCGATGTTAAGATCTCCGGAGCGCACCCCAGACCTAAGCCCGGCGAGTAGTTCGGCCGAGCTTACCCCTGTGCACGTACGTACCAGCCGACGTCTCCAAGGACTCCAGCCACAGCACGGTTTGCTACCCGAACGGAGTAGAATGACGAACCAACCACCTCCTGCCGCTACTGCAGCATCGCACGTGGTCGTCAATCAGATCCGGGCGCCGAATCATTTCCACGGGAGTGCTTCAGAGGACGCCGACGACTGGCTTGACCATTTTGACCGGGTCGCCAACGTCAACGACTGGACACACGAGCGTAAGCTTCGCTACGTGTACTTCGCTCTTGAAGATTCCGCTAAAATATGGTTTGAGAACCACGAGGCGACACTGACGTCATGGGAAGAATTTCGTCGGCAATTCCTCAATGCCTTCGCCAGGGCGGACAGGAAGGAGAGGGCGGAGTTAGCAATGGAGTCGAGAATTCAAGGCCCGAATGAGCGAGTGACGGCGTACGTCGAAGACATGAATCGCCTCTTCAGACGTGCGGACCCCTCTATGACTGAAGCAAAGAAGGTGCGCCACCTAATGCGCGGCGTAAAAGAGGACATCTTTGCTGGCCTCATTCGAAATCCGCCGACGACAGTGGCAGAGTTCCACGACGAAGCCACCACCATGGAAAAGGCCCTTCAACAGCGGGCCAGGCAATACAACCGCGACGCCGTGATTTCAAGGGAGCTCTCTGCCGTTACCCTAGGCAACGACGTCGGCGCCTTGCGAGAACTCATCAGGGCTGTCATCAAGGAGGAACTGCAGAAGATGCAGACGACCGCTGCCTCTGTGGGACAACTTTCCATTGCGGAAATGGTGCGCGCCGAGGTCCGACAGGCCGTCCATGTGCCTGAACAGTACGAGGCACCACAGCAGAGAACGCGCCCTGAACTGAGTTACGCAGAAGCAGTACGCCGTCCACCACCCTCAAGTGCGTATAGCATGGTGCACCCCGCTCAGCAATTGGACGTTAGCTTCAGGCCTCGCAGCACACCGCACATGGCCGAAGCAAGAACTAGGAAGAGCGACGTCTGGCGCACCGCTGACTACAAGCCCCTTTGTTACCATTGTGGCGAAGCCGGGCACATCTACAGAATGTGTCCGTATCGTCATGTGGGGCTCCGAGGATTCGCCCCAAATGCACCTCGTCCACGACCTGGTGAGCGGCCGCCGGAAATAGAGAGTTTCGTCGCGAATCGTCGCAATGGTGATCAACGATGGCACGAGCCCCGTTCGTCGTCTCCTGCTCGTTACAGGTCACCATCACCAAGCCAAGCCTTCTCTCGCGGCGCTCTCAGACGCCGCTCGCCTAGCCCGGCGGCTCGGGAAAACTGAGTTCAGCGACCTCCGGAGGTGAGGCCGCTGACGACGACTGTGCGCAAGATCCTCCACTACGACGACAACGACGAAAACAGAACGACGCAGACGTACAGACGCAGTCAAACACCGTGCGAGAGGTAATAACGTCGAACATTCCCGTCACCGTAGACGACGAAGAAATAACAGCGTTAATCGACACTGGAGCGGACACCTCAGTTATGAGCATGGACCTTGCCTGCAAGCTGAAGAAAGTTTCTACCGAGTGGACTGGGTCGCAGATTCGCACGGCAGGAGGCCATCTGCTAACCCCGGTAGGAAGATGCACAGCGCGAGTGAGCATTCGTGGATTTATGTACCTCGGAGATTTCGTTATCCTCCCAAGCTGTTCGAGGGACCTAATTCTGGGAATGGACTTTCTGCAGGCTAATGGAGCCGTCATAAACTTACAAAAGTCGCTGGTAACGTTTTCAACGGCGCAGGCCTTAGCAGGGAGCAGCACTGACGACACGTATGTCAACGCCTTGAGGATTGTCGACGAGAACATCACGGTGCCGCCAAGGAGTAGCGTATTGACCCTCGTAACCTGCGACGCATTCGACGACTATGAGGGTATTGCCGAGGCAAATATCCCGCTGTTGCTCGAAAGACACATCTGCATCGCCCGGGGCCTTGTTCGAATACAGAATAAGTGCTCGCAAGTTTTGTTGACAAACTTCAGCCATGAGTATCAGCACGTCCCACAAGGTACAGCTGTGGCCTTTCTGAACGACATTGCTGACTTCTCCGATGTGGGCACGTTACAGGTGACTTCACCGGATGCAACAACTCACGCCAGCCTGAGTACCCGCGTCCACATCAATGCTGACTTAGCAGATGCACAGAAGGATCAGCTACTGGACCTAGTGACAGAATTCTCTGGCTGTTTTTCCACAGAATCTAAAGTCCAGCGCACCTCCATTACGCAACACCGGATAGTTACAGAGGAGTCGGCGCGGCCTGTTCGTCAGCACCCGTACCGCGTGTCACCTATGGAGCGGGAGGCGATTAAGCGTCAAGTTGAAGAAATGCTCAATGATGACGTCATCCAGCCGTCGACAAGTCCGTGGGCGTCGCCTGTCGTACTCGTAAAAAAGAAAGACAACACGCTCCGCTTCTGCGTTGACTACAGACGGCTTAACCGAGTCACCAAACGCGACGTTTACCCCCTGCCACGGATCGATGACGCTTTGGACCGTCTGCGTCATGCTGAGTTCTTTACTTCGTTAGACCTAAAGTCAGGGTACTGGCAAATCGAAGTGGACGAGCGTGACCGTGAAAAAACCGCCTTCGTGACTCCCGACGGGCTATACGAATTTAAAGTCCTGCCTTTCGGTCTCTGTTCCGCTCCTGCTACGTTTCAACGAATGATGGACACTGTACTCGTCGGACTAAAGTGGCAGACGTGTCTAGTGTACCTAGACGACGTTGTTGTGTTTTCCAGCACGTTCGATGAACATCTCACCCGACTACGAAGTGTCCTTACCGCAATACGGAAGGCAAACCTCACCATCAAGCCTGAAAAATGTTACTTTGGCTTCCGGGAACTCAAGTTTTTAGGCCACGTGGTCAGCTCCCAAGGAGTACGACCAGACCCAGAAAAGCTAGCTGCCGTTGCCGAGTTTCCTCACCCTAAAGACAAGAAGGCTGTTCAGCGGTTCCTGGGCCTCTGCGCTTACTACCGCCGTTTCGTTGAAGGCTTCTCGAGGATTGCTGAACCTCTCACGAGACTGACGCGACAAGCTGTGCCCTTTGCCTGGACGGAAGACCAAGAGCAGGCCTTCACCGAATTGCGCAAACGCCTTCAATCCGCTCCAGTGCTGGCGCATTTTGATGACACCGCGGCAACTGAAATTCACACAGACGCAAGCAACGTAGGACTCGGGGCTACTCTGGTTCAATGGCAAGACGGAGCAGAACGTGTAATTGCGTACGCGAGCCGTAGTCTCACAAAAGCAGAAGCTAATTATTCAACCACCGAAAAAGAATGTTTAGCAGTCGTGTGGGCCATCAGCAAGTTCCGACCTTACTTATACGGCCGGCCATTTCGAGCGATCAGTGACCACCATTCGCTCTGCTGGCTTGCCAATCTACGAGACCCGTCTGGTCGCCTCGCTCGTTGGAGCCTCCGCCTCCAGGAATACGACATGACTGTTGTCTACAGATCGGGCCGTAAGCATAGCGACGCTGACTGCTTGTCACGTTCTCCTATTCCCTTGACACCCTCCGACTTGGAGCTAGATATGCCGTTTCTTGGTGTCGTCGACGTGGTGCGCATGGCTGACTACCAACGTGCAGACTCTGAACTGCTTCCAGTCATCCGACATCTCGAGGGAGCCGACGTTGTTGTCCCACGCCCACTTTCACGAGGATTGACATCGTACTGCCTGCGGAACAATGTCCTGTACAAGAAAAATTTCGAGAACAGCCAAGAAACGTTTCTTCTCGTCGTTCCGACGGCGCTGCGCGAGGAAGTTTTACAGGCGTGTCATGACGATCCCTGTGCCGGCCACTTAGGCTTCGCGAGGACATTAGCGCGCATACGGCAGAAATACTATTGGCCACACCTATTTTCGTCGGTTCAGCGCTATGTGCGAACGTGCCGTGACTGTCAGAGGCGTAAAGTGCCACCCGTCAAGCCTGCCGGCCTCCTTCAGCCTTTGGATCCGCCTCCGGCGCCGTTCCAACAAGTGGGAATGGACCTTCTTGGTCCGTTCCCCACTTCTTCCTTGCAAAACAAGTGGATAATCGTGGCAACCGATTATTTAACTCGCTATGCGGAGACAAAAGCTGTGCCGCGGGGAACTGCTGCTGAAGTCGCCAGCTTCTTCGTCCACAACATCGTGCTTCGTCACGGTGCACCCGCTGTGCTCATTACTGATCGCGGTGCAGCGTTTACAGCGGAGTTGTTGCAACAAGTCGTCACGCTGACGCATACTGACCACCGAAGGACCACAGCCTATCATCCCCAGACTAACGGCTTAACAGAGCGCCTGAACAGAACATTGGCCGACATGCTATCCATGTACATTGATGTGGAACACAAGACATGGGATGAAATTTTGCCATACGTGACGTTTGCTTACAATACCGCTGTGCAAGAGACCACCGAGTTTACACCATTCGAGCTCGTTTACGGACGTCGAGTTACAACCCCCTTAGACGCCATGCTCCCGGTAGACCACGGAACCACAAGGAATGACACCACTGAAGAGTTCGTCGAAAAAGCAGAGGAAGCTCGCCAGCTTGCTCGGAATCGCATCCGCACCCAGCAGAATACCGACGCCTGCCGTTACAACCGGACCCGACGGAACGTCCAGTACTCACCAGGCGACCGCGTGTGGGTGTGGACACCTATCCGACACCGTGGGCTCTCGGAGAAATTGTTGCGCCGCTATTTCGGCCCCTACGAAGTCGTACGCCGGCTCAGTGATGTGAACTATGAGGTGGTGCCTCAAAGCTCTGACCCTAGTTCGAACCGACGCCGTCCCCGTGCTGAAGTCGTCCACGTAGTACGGATGAAGCCGTACTACGCACGCGAGGGATAAGCAACTCTCACAAACCGCTTCAGCATTGTGTACATTCCTGTATGTCTCTTTTTTTTTTCATGTTGCCACCCTTGCCCATATTGCTCGCCCCATGCCCTTGAAGCGACCGGGTCGGTCGCTTTAGAAAGGGGAGCAATGACGCGAAATAAGTTGGCGCGTGGTGACACTGGCCCCTTGAGGCGAGAACGACGAAGTTCGTGGTTGCGCGCGCGCTCTCCGAGGTCCAGCTATTATTAAAGGCTGACGTGTTTTTTGCCTATCTGTTGCTGGTCAACCATTCTAGCTGTACTAGCTGGGTGACAATATAACAATCATGAAGGAGAGTTCCAGACATGATCCGAATTTAAGACTTCCCTCGCCGATGTGTTTGGTTGCCCTGATGTTCGCAAGCTGCGTGCCGAGCAGCGTTTGCGAGAACGAGCTCAACAGCCAGGAGAAACATTCACCTGTTATACTGAAGATGTCCTGGACCTATGCAGGAAAGTTGATTCGATCATGGCGGAGTCTGATCGAATTCGCAACATCCTGAAGGGCATAGAAGACGACGCCTTTAACATGTTGCTGGCCAAAAGTCCTCGCTCTGTGGCCGAAATTATCACACTGTGCCAGAGCTATGAAGAACTCCGCAGGCAGCGATCACTGACCCGTCGATCTCTACCGCGTGACCAACACCTCGCTGGTTTGGCTGCCATGCCCGACCAGACAGCTTTGCTCGCAGAAATGAAAGCGTTCGTCCGCGAGGAAGTTGCCCGGCAACTATCATTGATGGATTTTGCACAGCCGCAGCCGGTACACACGCCAACGCCGAGTTTTGCGCCTCCGCTTCGCCGCGTCATAGCGCAAGAACTGCACGAGGTTTTGCCTGAGCACCACCAGCACGTTCCTGCGGCTGCGCCTCACAGCTACGCCGAAGTCATGGCCAGGCCCCAACAGATCCCGACGGCTGTGCCACTCAGCTACGCGGAAGTTGTCAACCAGCCCCAACGACTCTCTCAACGGGGGCCTCTCACGTACGCCGAAGTCCTCGCTATGCCCCTACAACAGCCTGCGGTGCAAGCACTTCACCAGCCGCCACATCCAGCGCGTCCTCCCACATGGATGGGACCTGCCGCAGCGACTCGGTGGCGTACAGCGGACAATCGGCCGATATGTTTTGCGTGCGGCTGCGCAGGCCACGTCGCACGCCACTGTAGTCGCGTGCAGTTACCTAGCGCTACACCATACGCGCCAGGTCGTATGGTGGATTCACCGCGCCCATATTACGATGATGAACATCGTGCTCCGTCACCACCATTCCGCCGGTCTGCCACCATCCGCCGCTCACCTTCTCCACGTCGACGCTCCCCATCACCAATGCGGCCTCGTCCCGAAGCTCGGGAAGAGGAAAACTAGTCGTCGCAGTCCATGAGGCAAGGGCTGCGATGCCGTCGAACGCGAAAGTCCTCAACGTAGCCCGACCAATGTGATAGAAGTGTTAGTTGACGGTGTGCGCATATATGCCCTCGTAGACACCGGAGCCGCTGTATCAGTTATGGACGCAAAGCTTTGTCGCTTCCTACTAAAGGTCACGACCCCCCTTGCTGGATTCTCCCTCCGCACAGCAGGCTCACAGCGTATTGACCCGGTAGCGGCGTGCACCGCTCGTGTTCTCATCGAGGACGTTGTATACACCGTCGAATTTATTGTGATTTCATCGTGCTCCCACGAAGTTATCCTGGGTGGGACTTCCTTTCCCGGCACAATGCCGTCATTCATTGCGCACGGGCCGAACTAGAACTGTCGCCGATGTCAGATATGACGCTTGCCGATAATTGTTCATTTGTGAACAAACTACTTGTCAGGCACGACACCAACGTGCCTCCCAACTCGTCAGTGATTGTCTCAATGCATGCAGCATCCTCTCTGACGCCGTCGCACTACTTTCGCCGTCTGGCCGCTTTTATACTCGAAAAGGTCTGCTGCTACCTTTTGCGACTGTGAACGTCAAACAGGGCTCCACAGCTATTTTCGTCTGTAACTCTTTCTCATACCCCGTGATGCTGCTTCAAGGCAAATGTCTTGGCCATGTGGAGGTGATCGACGACGTACAAATTATGAATGTTCCCGAAGCCACGTCCTGCGCCAGTTACAACACGCTCGGTTTTCTCTCTACGTCCGACCCTTTGCCCACAGGTGTGTTCAATTCATCAATTGCCGATGGTCTCACCCCAGCTCAGCGTTCTCAGCTTCTGCGCATCTTAGAAGAATTTCGTTCTTTTTTTGATGTCGGGCAACCGCCCCTGGGCCGGACGTCTGCGGTCACGCACCATATTGACACCGGCTCCCAACCGCCATTGCGGCAACGCCCATATCGCGTCTCTAACACAGAACGTCGCGTGATTAATGAGCAAGTGGACGATATGCTTCGCCGCGAAGTGATCCGACCCTCGAACAGTCCATGGGCATCTCCTGTCGTCCTTGTTACGAAAAAAGACGGCTCGGTACGGTTCTGTGTAGACTATCGGCGCCTGAACAAGATCACTCGCAAAGATGTATACCCGCTGCCGCGAATTGATGACGCTATCGATAGCCTACAAGGAGCAGAATTTTTTCATCGCTAGATTTACGCTCCGCATATTGGAAAGTACCCATGGCTGACGTCGATAGGCCGAAGACAGCCTTTGTCACACCCGACGGCTTATACGAATTTAACGTCATGCCGTTTGGACTTTGTAATGCGCCAGCAACCTTTGAACGCATGATGGACACAGTTCTGCGCGGTTTGAAGTGGCACACGTGTTGTGTTATCTCGACGACGTTGTTGTTTTTGCCTCGGACTTCACCACACTCCTTCAACGCCTACGGCGTGTTTTGACGTGCTTAGCAAACGCTGGCCTGCAACTGAACCTAAAGAAGGGCCGACTTGCAGCGCGGCAGCTCACGATACTGGGTTACGTCGTCTCGAAGGATGGAATCCTCCCCGATCCAGCCAAACTTCGTGCCGTCGCCGAATTCCCTAAACCGACGTCTGTCAAGGAGCTACGCAGTTTCGTAGGCTTGTGTTCCTACTTCAGGTGCTTTATTCGCAATTTCGCCGCCGTTATATCGCCCCCGACGAAGCTCCTTGGAAGCAACGGACCCCTCCAATCGTGGTCGTCCGAGTGTGACGAGGCGTTCACTAAGCTCCGTCGTTTACTGACGTCTCCACCCATTTTGCGCCACTACGACCCAACGGCACCTATTGAGGTACACACAGATGCCAGCGGTGTTGGCCTCGGCGCTGTCCTAGCGCAGCGCAAGGAAGGGTTTCCTGAATATGTTGTGGCATATGCAAGCCGTACGCTTACTAAACCCGAGGACCAATTACAGTGTCACGGAAAAAGAATGTTTGGAAATCATCTGGGCGCTTACTAAGTTCCGGCACCTATTTGTATGGTCGCCAATTTGATGTCGTCACGGACCACCATGCATTATGCTGGCTGTCGTCGTTGAAGGATCCCTCAGGCCGTCTTGCCCGCTGGGCGCTTCGCTTACAGGATTACGATATCCGCGTGCTGTACCGCAACGGACGTCAGCATGCTGACGCTGACGCCCTCTCACGTTCTCCCTTGCCTGACGACAATGCCCGCTGCTCAGTATGCCAGCTTGACGTTTCTTCCGTTGGGACTATCACTTCTGAGCAGCGCAAGGACCCCTGGATTGCCTCCATCATAGACTTCCTTGCTGATCCGTCATCGCAGCCAACCACTCGTGCGTTGGGCCGTCAAGCTCGCCATTTCTCCATTCCCGACGACCTGCTTCACCGACGCAATTACACCTCTGACGGCCGCCAGTGGTTATTAGTAGTACCTCGAGGCCTCCGTTCTGAGATCTGCGCATCGTTCCCACTCTGATCCACAGTGTGCACACTCAGGACTTTTTAATACCTACCAGGGCCTCCGGCAACGCTACTACTGGCGAGGAATGTGCAACTACGTTCAAAAGTTCGTTCGCTCATTCCCCGACTGCCAGCGCCGGAAATCTTCTCCCCAGCTCTCGCCAGCTGGTCTGCAGCCTCTGCCCGGCCCTACCCGGCCGTTCGGCGCGTTGGAATCGATATGTATGGGCCACTTCCCTTGACGTCGGCTGGTAACCGCTGTGCCATTGTGGCAGTAGACCACCTTACGCGATACGCCGAAACCGCCACTCTCCAGCAGCTACAGCGAGCGATGTTGCTTCATTCCTGCTTCGCCGATTCATCCTGCGGCATGGTCCACCTCAAGAACAGCTCAGCGATCGCGGACGCGTCTTCCTGTCGGAAGTAGTTGAAGCGATTCTCAAGGAGTGCCACGTTGTTCATCGTACGACTACGGCGTACCCACCATCAAACGAATGGCCTCACAGAACGCTTCAACCGTACACTCGGCGACATGCTTTTCCAATGTACGTCACCTCCGACCACACGAACTGAGACGCCATATTCTTGCCCTTCGTGACCTACGCGTATAATACCGCTACGCAGACCACCACTGGATTTTCACCCTATTTCTAATGTTATGGTCGACAACCCTTCGCACACCATCGACACCATTCTACCGTACCGGCCGGATGCATCCGAGTGTGTGCCTATTTCTGCCATGGTCAGGCATGCAGAAGAGTGCCGCGACCTAGCCGGGCCTTTACTTCCGATGATCAAGAGCGTCAGAGGAGCACTCGCGGTGACCCCACTTCCACGGTCACCTTCAATAACGGGAGCGCTCGTGTGGCTCTCAGTCCCTTGACTGCCCCCGGCCTCTCATCAAAACTGGTCCCGAAGTATGAAGGCCTTATCGTGTTCTCAAACGCGCACCTCCTGTAAACTACGTTATAGAACCAGTTGAGCCATCTTCAGACATGCGCCGCCGTGGACGAGACATTGTCATGTCGACCGTCTAACGCGTTACTTCGACCCGGATCATCGTGACGAGCTGTTAGGTCGCCGGGCGGCTCCCTTATCGTTCCCGGGGGTGATTGTAGCGAAGAGAAGACAAACACTAGTGGGTTCAGTGCTACTGGATCTAACGCTAGTGGGTCGAGCGCTATCGCTCAGCAACGGCTCTCGTGCTTTGAAGCTGTAACTGCCCTGCCCGTCGACGTTGCGCTGCTCCGAGCTCTTCCAATAACACCTTTAGAATTGGAAACAGTAAAAAAGTGAAGAAGAACGGCATGCGCCAGGAGCGTTAAGAAGTATTCTTTGTCTTCTTCGTATAAATCTCTAACACCCGGCATATGCCACAGAGCAATTATAAACTTAATCAGTACTTTTTAAATTAGGCAAATATGCATTTCGAGTTATTCTTCAAGCAGCGTTGGCCTGTTCGATAAATCTCGCTCAAGAATTACAGCTCGTCTATGTGCCAGAGGATTGTTTGAAATAATAATGTATAGTCTAGGTAAATGTCTTTCTGCGGTTTTCTTAGTTTTCTAAAAGAATTACCTCGAACTGAGGATGCCTGTAAACAAACTTTAGCAGACTGTGGGCGCAGCAACAGTAGAAAAGGACCCTTTCTGCCTCGCGAACGATTTGCTTTGGCATTACAGTGCCTTCTTTTTATGCAGACCAGAATTTTTCGAGCACGATTACGTGCTGTGGCAGAGAACGTGGCCTTCGGTACATGCTGCACTGTCAATAGGGCGGCCCCAAACTGCTGTAGGATGTCATGGGTTCTCGGCCATTGCTCTGCCGCTTGAGGTTGCCGGCAAAGTGCTATAGTGCTAAGTTGTGATCATAATCAGAATTTGCGTCACACTGGTATGAAACACAAATGGTGCGCGGCCAGCTGCCTGCGTGTGAGCAAAGCAGCGGAAGACAACGTTGCGCGCCTCCCAGAGAGGCACATGCGGTGACTTCGGCGTCGTGCTTATGTTATCTCCACAAAGAAAGAAAGAAAAAAAAATGTACGAGTGGTGTCTGTCTGCTACTAAAGTTATTGTGGTGTTCCACGGACATTGGTGATTTTTTGGCCCCACTCGCGTATTCGCAGTCTGTGAAGCCGTCTACACAGGCACTAACGGGTACCAAAACAGGCAACAAACACTACGCAGTGGTGTTTATTCGCATATGCGACACTTAGGCTGAGCGCAATGTTTGAATTGCTAATTCCGAAGTGGACGGAAATGCTCGTCTGCCTAATGTGACGGAATGTAGGGCTGCAGCTGTTGGCGTGCCGCTCTCATCAGCGAGAATGTACTTGACATTAATTCAGATGCCCCCCGATAACGCTCGACGTAGACATAAGGATCGTGTTATTAGGAAAACAAAAGTGCATTGAAAACGCCTCACAATTATGGCTAAGCTATACACTTGAGCGTGTGTTTTTAAAAGTAATAGGATAAAAATACCGTATTTATTCGAATATAGGTCGACCTTTTGTTTTAAAAATGGTAAGTATAATTAGCTATCGACATATATTCGTGATCAAAGCTAGCAAAAGTGCCAAGTAATGGAGTTCCGGTGTGGAACAGGGCCGCCTCCGGAGCCGCCAGCTCCGTACTCGCCGAGTACGTAATGCTCATTGAGACCGAAAAAGAAGTCCACAACCACGTCAGCGAGACGGCACGCGCTTGCGCGTCTGACGCAACTTTGGGCAGAAACAACCGCGCTGCCATGGTCGTAGCGGTGTCTTCCTGCGGATAGCAGCGTTCGAGCACGCTGGGAGCCGCCGAAATACCGCGCAACGTCGACGATGGCGTCGAAAAGGAGGCGACCGCCGAGGTGCAGAAGTCTAAAACCACGTCAGCCCGGGGCAGTGCGCGCTCGCTGTGTTCGACGCAACTTTGGGGCCTAAAACACGGTGCAGGCCGGGTCGAAGTGGTGTGTTTCTGTTTCAAAGAAGTGTTTATTGGTTGTGGCTGTTTCCCTCTGCGTCGCCATTTCGCGATCATTTTTACGTGACGGTTCGCATTAGCAGATTTGTGACGATGTCAAGTCGGCAGAGCTACACCGCTGACTTCAAACGTTAAGTGGTACTTTTTGCCGAGAACTCAAACCACTGCGCCACTCAGCGCGAGTTCGAAGTCAATGAAAAGCTGTTTAGGGTTGGAGGAAGCAGCGGAACCAACGTTTCGCGTGCAAACGGGCGGCGTCGTGGTTTCGCGGCCCAGCAACCAGGCGGCGTGAGTGCTCTCGAGACGAACTGAGGCTTCAGCGGAAGAGGAAGAGCTGTGAAGGGTCTTCAGGCAAGGACATCAGACGAAAGCCCGACTGTTGGCACGATATGGGATCAGCCGGTCAAGGGTTAAAGCGTCAGGCTGGCTCCAAAAAGTTCATTGCGTCGGAACGGACTTTCCTTCCGATGAGGACAATTTTCGGACAGTGTGGCGAGGATGTGGATTGTGGCAGCGAATGGCCGAGCCGAGCTTAGTGTAAATGAAGATGTGTCG
>NC_051156.1:70817635-70862899 GCF_013339745.2 Dermacentor silvarum
GAGGCAAGGTCATCCCGGCCTAAATATGTATTTCTTTAAAAAGTTGCCAGTTAGCAGAATTAACCTTCCATCGGGGAGCATGTGGCGAGCAACCATCTTGTTTTGTTAAGCTTAGTATAATTGGAAAGTGGTCGCTCCCAAAGTGGTTCTTCAGAACGGACCACTGCATGTACGGAATTAGTGTACTCGACACGATACTCAAATCTATGGAGGGTATGAATTATGCGCCACGCTGTAGTACGTTGGCTCCTTTCTTATTAAGTAAACATGCTCCCGAGGAAAAAGGAAGTTTTCAATTAGGCGCCATCTTGCATCACAAACGCGAGTCTCCCCACAAGGTGTTATGTGCATTGAAATCTCCGAGAACTATGTATGGCTCCGGAAGTTCATTTATGTAGTTTTGAAATTCAGTTTTATGTAGTTGATAATTGGGAGGGATGTATATAGAGCTGATAGTGATCAGCTTGTCAAACAACACCCCTCGGACAGCAACTGCCTCTAGGGCGTACGAAGCAGAACTGATGCAGAACTGATAGTTGGGCGAGTTGGTACGAATTCATAGTGAAATCTTTTTGCGCACACAATTGACACGGACACACAGCGCTCGTGTGTCTCCCCTTCACTGTGTCCGTGTCAATTGTGTGCGCAAAAAGATTTCACTATGAATGCGTACGAAGTTTTAATTCCCGGCAGGCAATACCTCTATCGACTACAATAGCCACACCACCGGAAGACACGACTGTGTCATCGCGGTCTTTACGAAAAATGGCGTATTGCCAGGAGAAAGTTTGATTGTGTAGGTTTAAGGTGTGTCTCCTGAACACACAGCACCTTCGGATTAAACTTGTGTAGGATTTCTTTGACGTCATCGAGGTTGTGCAGGAGTCCTCTGACGTTCCACTGTATTATTTGTGTATTCATGTTGAAAGTGTTTTTTGTGCTGTGTGTATAGGAGACTAACTTAAGCTACAGAGCCCTTGTCGGCCCTGTGATGCGGGCTTTTTCTTTTTTGGAGCGATCGCGAGATTCTGGTGGCGCCGTCTGGTCGGTTGTTGTGTCCATCGCCTCTTGTGAGGCGCTGGACACGCGCTCTTGCGAGCGGTTGGTTTGACGAGAAGGCCTCGCCTCGAGGGACGAGGCCCTGGAGGCCACCAGCCCGGAGGTCGATGGCCCCTTCTTGTGAATTGGCGGAGCAGCGCTAGCTGCAGCCGCCGAGGGGGCGGATGGCGTCACTGCCGGCTCACTGTGTGTGGGGCCGGACAGCCGCCGGAAGCCGTTGCGACGCTGCCCCCTGACGCGCCACTTCGGCAAAGGTGTTCTTTGGCAGGTATGACACCCGCCTGCGTGCCTCTTTGAACGAAATATTTTCTTTGACTTTGATGGTGACGATTTCCTTTTCTTCTTCAGGATGGGCAGGCCCGTGAATATGCGGCGTGCTCCCCATCACAGTTCACCGCAGTGGAGAGTGTTTTGACATGCTTCAGAGAGGTGTTCATTGGCACTGCATTTTGCACAAGTCTGACGGCCTCGGCAGTTCTGTGAACTGTGCCCGAATCGCTGGCACTTAAAACATCGGAGCGGGTTAGGCACGTATGGCCTGACACGGATCTTGACATACCCGGCCTTAATGGTCTCGGGTAGCACACTAGAACCAAAGGTAAGAATAACATGTTTCGTTTGAATTTCCTTTCCATCGCGCCTCATCTTAATTCGCTTTACGTTAACCACGTTCTGTTCTTTGAGTCCTTCCAAAGTTCTTCCTCAGTGAGCTCCATCATGTCATCGTCTGAGATTACACCACGATGGTGTTCATGGTACGGTGTGGGGTGACCGTAACTGGGATTTGTCCGAAAGAGACTAGTTTAGGCAGCTTTTCATATTGTTTTTTGTCGCGGAGCTCCAAGAGGAGGTCACAGCTGGCCAACTTAGTTGCTTTGTAGCCTGGGCCTATAGCTTCTGTCATACATTTGGAAACGAGGAACGGTGAGATAATCCTCACAGTCTTCTCTGGTCTTTCACTGTGTACTACATGGTAGCGCGGGAAATTCTCTATTTGGTGGCCAAAAAACTTGAAGACATCTTCGGTGCGCCCCCGTTTCTGGGGGCGATCAGGGAGTTTGGGGAAAGCACGATCCATAGGTATATTCTAAATTTCGGCAGAAACGCCAGCCGCCCACCATGGAGCCCAACAAGGGGACGCCGCAGGACATATAGGAAGCAAGTCATGCAGACGCCAGCTGTACGTTCCCGCTATAACCAAATATGTACAGCCAGGGTTGGTTGTACCACACAAGGTTAACCCTCGCTGCCTGGAAAGTCGGAAGTAAATAGAAGAGAGGAGAAGACAGGAAAGATTGAAAGAAAGAGGGAAAGACGCAGATTGGAGAGGGGGACAGGAAGAGGCAACTACCGATTTCCCCCGGGCGGGTCAGTCCGGGGGTGCCGTCTACGTGAAGCAGAGGCCAAAGAGGTGTGTTGCCTCCGCCGGGGGGCCATAAAGGTCCAAACACCCGGCTTCGGCTCAACCTCCAGGATCCCCTTTTCCCCGGACACGGCTAAGCCACGTACGGTTAAACGCGGGAGGGGCCAACCCTCATGTGCTCGGGTCCGTGGTGGCGCAGCTCACCAAACGCCTGCTGACGCAGACGCCCCTGCGGGGACATAGCTACAAGAGTACGCTTTGCAACTTCACCAGGCCACAGAGTTCTAACACAATGCCTGTAAGCACCTGTTTCTGTGGCCGGAACACAAGCTAGCTTAGGGTCTGAACTTATAGACAGCTGTCGGGCCAGGACACCTCCTCCGGGTGTTCCTGTTTAAGGTTCCAAATATGGCCCCCGTTTCTTTGGCCAAGTGTGGACATACATTTGTGATGTCTTGGACCCTTCGGTCAAGCCTGTAGCTGCTGGGTTGAGTACATCGCTGCTTTCCTCATCTCACCTTGCGAGTCATGCAACGGTGAACTACTTTCTTTGGCTGAACTATGTTTTTCTTATTTGCTTTGTCTTGTACTACCACTTTATTTGTTGTAATCTGCTGTTAATTTACGTCAAGTCAAGATGCCATCTTACTCTCAGCTGCTTAAGTCTATACTATGTACTTTCCCTTCTATGTGTGCATTAAATGTTTTGTTGGACGTATGCAAATGGCTTTATGTTGTTTTGGGTGCTCTGAGGTTTTGCTTAAGTAACCCATTCCAAATATAAAGAAGCTGCATCACAGCTACTGATTATGGGTAGCCATGTGCGTAAACTTCAGCTACTGATTATGGGTAGCCATGTGAAAAGCAGATAAAGCAGTGAACATGTGCTTGGTTAAAAAGTCCCTCCACATGGTTAGATGGTCTGTTGAGATTTTTAGGCCTGCCAACCTTTAAATTAGAAAATACGACAGTCGAAGCTAAAAAATACTGAAATTTAGTGAAAGTACTATACATTATTCGATTACTCAATATGCTCACTGTTTATTAAGTAAGACTTGCAGATTTGTTCTGTAATGGTGCTGTGAACAGCCATGCAGCCCAATATTGTCGCAGCAATGGGTCTCTGCCATAGACAGGCAGAAATGTTGAAGTTAATTAATGAAATATTTGTGTAACATTCGTCAAGGACTCAGTTGCCATATACATTGGTTCTATCAGCTGATGTCGCAGCAGTGCGGGAAGGTCCGCATAATCAATGGGTTAAAAAATTGGGTTATAAAAAATCACTTAGCGACTCTTGCGCTCTTGTCTTCTTTAAAATTGATTCTGTCCGAACAACACACGAATGAAAAATCATCAAATATTTCTGTCAATATGACAAACATAATGAAAGGCAAAGTGACAAGACGATGAGGAGATAACAAAGCAAGAAAGCGATTGCGCTTGGTTCAAAACCTCACAGCAGCTTCAAAGCATAACCAGAAGGTTGGCCCAGGAAGCTAGACAGTAGATGTATGTTGGAAAGAGTTTGAGGGCATTGTGGTCAGCTCCATGCTTGATGTATAATACTATCTGCAATGTGTGTGCCAACAATTGGCCTCCTGAAAGCCGTTTCCTGTGTAAGCATGGTTGTATATGTTGCAGCTCAAGAACTGAAGTTTTAGTTAACCGCTTCTGTGCCTGACTTGACAGATGAGCACGCTTATGTATTCGTACAGTAAATCAGGATGTGTCGATAGTGTACTGAGTAGGTGTATGTTAACAGGCTAGGATTTTCTTTGTTTCAGTTATTCAATTCTTTATTTTACTTGTTGCACAATGTAGACCAATAAAAGGACAAGCACAAAAGGTGAAAACGTAAATGCATACATGACTGTTTTTCGTTACAAAATTAATGTTTTCTGCTTTGATGTCATAATACTGTTACGCGCTGTGCCAAGCATCGAAGAATGCGCCAGAAAGACGGTAAAGACGACGATCTGGGCAGTGCTCGTGTCGTTCTGGCATCTTGCCTGCAGCCGTCTCTCTCAGTATATATCTTGTAAATATAATTTCCCTATCCTTTTTGCAACTCTCATCCCCGTTGCAATACATACCTGCCAAATTTTGCAATCTTATTACAAAATGTCTGATTTATAGCGGTTGCTTACGATTGTTGTATTGACACCAATATTTTTGAATTTTTTCATTGCATCCTATTAAGTGTAAAACTGATCTCAATAGAATGCAAATATAGTCATTGGGCAATTTTTAGAGCTGGACTATCCAGACCTGCTCAGTTATTTGGACTTACTGGCAGCAGTGCAACGGCTGGGGAAATTTTGGCTGACGTTACATGAATATTTTGCGAATAAATACCACAAACATTTGTTTTTCTGTGACACAGCTTATGTTTGCTGCGAACATAGAGCAGCATGCCTTTTCATAGTGCCTCTAAACTGAATTCAGGTAAGCGTCCAACAAGCATTGGCATATTTGGTTTCCTAAAGTCAGCGTCACTGCAATACAGTTGTGTTAAACTGTGAAGCATATTAGGAGTGGAAAGGGGCCACTGCCATACGACATATAATAGGTGTTCCTTAATTATACACGCGCACACCCACCGTCACCTGCCAGTAAAAGCACCAGGACACCTATTAAGTGTAGTAGCAGGCCTTCTGAGCTACTTCGGACGTGGCTGTGGCGATTTGAGCATTTGTTTCAACCACCTTGCAAGGATGTAGCTAATATTCTAGAAATAATTAACACATACAAAAAAACATGAACAGCATGAACTTCAGCTTGATAAACAAAATATTACTTTCTTATAGCTAGGGCCGCACTTTTCACCCCCAGAACATGGAACTTAAATCGCCACAAAGACAACTTTGAATGGCTGCCAGTACAGTTATTACATGTCTCGGTATTCGTAATGCGACAGAAGATGGCAGGTGCGCGCGTGTAAGGAACACACACGTCCTGTAACAAAGGCCCCTTTTCACTTTTCGTATGTTTCACCGCATAACACGACTGTAGCGTGGGGAAACTGAATTTAGTGAACAGAACTATGCAATACTTCTTAGAGCCTTGCCCAAAGCCAACCAATTGTTATTAAATAAACAATGCAAGTCTTGCGCAAGAAACAATTTTCAGTATTTCTTCCCAAATTTTAGTGTTTTCTGTCTTCAACTGTAGTATTTTATTGCATTTTAAGGTTGAAAATCTGTAATACACATAGTTGTATGGATTTGTGCGTAAATGTCCACTGGGGTATCTTAAGTGCCACGTAGAACAAAAAAGCAAGACATACACCATTAAAAACTGAAATTTGGCCTAGTCAGCACTAACTAGCACAAACTTTACTTCTTGTGTAAATATATTTTGACCACGAGTTGAAAAACCCGGTGTACCTAATGTTGAAGATAAAACCTACAAGAAAAAATATTGACGACGCTTTATAGAATGAGAAATAGACAGGATAAGCTAATCAGAAAGTATGTGCTTTGTCTTTTTTGTTTGAACACATTTGAGGCTGTTGCAGGAAAGGGGCAGGATTCAAGAGAACACAGTTCAAGTAGGCGCGGACATAGATAAGTTTAGGTGAACAAGGCAGTACACATGCACTGTATATTCCTTATACAAATGCTATAAAAGGAGGGCGGGAAAGTAGTAAACGCCATGTTGGAAGATTGAGCACACAAAAGAAGAACAATCAATGAAAATGTAAATATATTGGATGTTCATTGAGCAAGAGACAAGAATCAGCAGGAACTGGGGAAGTCATAAGCAGCAATATATATATATATATATATATATATATATATATATATATATCAGGGCAGAAAACAAGACACTGCGAAGTGACTCAGAATGCCATTGTACAACACAGCGCAACTACATGCAGGATCATCGCTACAAAGCACTGTTTGATAACTTGGCGATAAAAGTTTCGAGTGATGTGCAAGTAATGTCATCAGGCAACACGTTCCATTCAAGGATTGCATGTGGAAAAAATGACTACCTGAATATGTCGTTGTGAAATCTGTATTCTGTAAAGTGCTTGGTGTGTTTTGTCCGAGAACTACGTGTATCTGTCTGTAGTAAGAAGTCACTCGCATTGATTTTCATACTGCCATTAAGAAGGAAAAGAAACTTAAGACGAAGTAGTCGGGCTCGATATTGTATAGGGCGAAGTTCGGCTTGCCTTATTAGTTCTGTAGGGGAGTCAAGACGGCGCTGCCGTCTGGCGTTCGGGCGACACAAAAGCTAGTGACGGCAAGATATGTCTGGCCATATATAAATCGAGACGTCCGACAGTGGACACGAGTGCATCGCCTGCCAGCGCTCCAATGTCCAGTGCCACACCATGACGCCATTGGCGAGGTTCCCACCGCCAGAACGATTTGAGCATGTACACTGGGACATTGTCGGACCGCTACCACTTTTTAATTACTCACTTGCGTGGACAGATTTACACGCTGGGTTGAAGCTGTGCCTATCACAGCCATCACCGCTGACACAATTGCCCATGCTTTTTTGTACCACTGGGTGGCTCACTTCGGCGCGCCGTCCACAGTTACGAATGACCGTGGCAGGCAGTTCGAGTCGGCTCTTTTCGCCAGCATAACACGGCTGATCGGCACCTCTCGCATCAGAACTACTGCCTACCATCCTCAGAGCAACGGTATGGTAGAGTGCTTCCACCACCAGTTGAAAGCGGCTCTCATGGCGACGGAAGGGCACAGTTGGACCAAAGCACTACCGCTCGTCCTTCTTAGTATCCGCACAACGCTGAAAGCCGACATTGGCTTTCATTGGCACCGAGCTGGTGTATGGAACAACACTGCGATTGCCTGGCGAATTTTTCACATGCTGTGGAGATGAAAGCCCTGTAGCTACTGGCGACTACGCCAGCCGGCTGCGCAACATCATCGGCAAGTTTCGCGCCACACCACCGCGTCAGCCAGCGCCGCGACCCGTCCACATGCACCCAGAGCTGTGATCCTGCTCCCATGTCTTTGTGCGGCATGACGCAGTGCAGCGACCTCTTCAACCACCATACGACAGCCCTTTCAAAGTCCTCCATCGTACAAACAAGCAATTTACTGTGGACATTCGTGGTCGACGTGAGGTAGTCTCTACTGACCACGTGAAACCGGCTCATACGAAGAACTCTGAAGGTCCCGTGGCTATCGCGACTCTTGTCAAAGCAACGAAAGAACCAAGTGCAACTTCCTCCTGAACAACAGTGCAGCACAAATGCAGTGGGATGCGAGCCACTGTTCCCGTTGTACTGGACCTGTAATGTTCGGCAGCTCACTGGGGAGGAAGTGATGTGGTGAACTCCATCTGCCGCGCCGCTATAATTGGCGCGTGTTTAAATGGCTAGTTTATAGCACCACTCTTGAACACCATGTTGTGCACCTGAAAGGCAAGTCTGTTGGTGCACGCGCCTCCCAGTGTCTCGTGAGAGAATAAAAAAGTTTAGTCTTTGTTTGGAACTCACCGCTCACGGTCTCATTGCTCTTCGCCTGCGCTAGCAACCAACAGTATCATTCTTCTGCCTGTCCGTATAGAGGCTTGGTTAAGATGTCCTCTTCGTCATGCTAGGGCAAAAAATTGTGTAATAAATTGAGATTAACATAAAATACATGTCTTCTTTAGATCGTTGCTCCGTCCGGTCTGATGCCTCGCTCAATTCCCCTGCCGATGCTTCATAGGCTTCATTGCCTCTCTGCTCTCACACTGGTGGCCAGGGCAGGCTCCTGTTATTTCAGCATCCGGTGAAGGTATGCGCCTCGGCGGTGTCTGGATAATTAGACTCATTCACTCTGATTTAGAACTCGAGACGAGTTAATTCCATTTGTATTTTTCAATTACGTTTGGATAGCGCGATTCCTGTCATGAACTTGCGATAGTGCTGCAATGCATAATACTAATGCGCCAGAAGTCCACCGTGATCGAGGCGGCCCTATCACATAAATATGGATTTATGTCTAGCCTAACGCCACCCCTAAATCTTAGTTCTCCATTTCGCTTTCTTCAAACTGTGGCCGCAATAGCAGGTCCAGCTTTATCATCACCTGTGTGAATTAGCTCGAGAAGCGGCTAATCACTTTGAGCATGCTAATGTTAGCGAAAATTGAAGGCTCGCTAAAGCGTCAAAGCAGTGCCACGAATGAGCAAGCTACTCGAACACCAAGCTGAGTCATGCTAGCAGACTCTATTGAATTGCTATGTCAAAGCATAACTTCATGTGCGGCGTGGCAACATCCTAAAAAAACTTTTTAAGTGTTTCCTT
This sequence comes from Dermacentor silvarum, assembly GCF_013339745.2. Taxonomy (NCBI): domain Eukaryota; kingdom Metazoa; phylum Arthropoda; class Arachnida; order Ixodida; family Ixodidae; genus Dermacentor; species Dermacentor silvarum. Next base: position 70,826,338 of record NC_051156.1, read on the forward strand.
TGCTTCGAATGTGGCATTGTTCAGCAAAAAAAAATAGAAAAAAAAGAGACCTGTTCTTTCATGCCGAGAATGTGTGCAGCGGCATACAACATTTGTGAAAAATGAAAGCGAATAATTTTGCTATTGGCTTTTCGCTCCATTTCTGTTCATATAAGCAAGAGCGCGCATGCAGGTTCAATGCTAGCACAATGCAGGCAGAACAGTCCGTCCATGCCAGTGTTCACTCAACTTGCTGCGCGAGGCACTGATAGTTCTTGCTCCGACACGCTGCCCTGGCAGTGTCAGGAACGTATATGCTATTACGAAGGCAAATTATTTTTGTGGGCTACTCTTAATGAATTGACACACGCTTATTTTTGTACAATCTCAAAACTAAGAAAAGTGAAGACATTTGTTCTCTCGGCCTAAGAAAATCCAAATTTTTGCAGGTAAAGTGACCAAAAAGGGATCACCTTGAACTATCTGTAGTAAGTGGGTGCTACAGTAACAGCTGTCAATTTATCACTGATGAACAAAATGAGGCAGATCAGATGAACAGCCTTTTAAAAGCAGGTTTACCCTATAGATCATGCATGCCATGGCTGGATCCATTCTTTTAAAGCAGAAGAGCAGCTTGACAAGGACTTGCCAATCAGATGTAACAGAAACAGACGCCACAAGACCTGAGGTTGCCATATTGCCACCAGCAGTAGTGGGTACAGTGCTGAAAGGCAGGCACAGACAAGAAAAAAGAAGTGTGCGTGCTTCGCCGCCCGCTTGATAGCCAGCTCCCAGCGCCGCGTTTTTCAGGAGCCACTACCCTCAATAAACATCGCGTCGCTCATTCTCTCACAAGGCACGTGACAATATGTACACAAATTTAGCCACAGATTTCAGATCCAAGTTGGTGTCCCAGTTGTTTTTTTATGCCAGTCAAATTAGCCCAAATGTGTTCTTGTACCAAGAGACAAGGGTGTATGAAAAATCATGCCAACAGTTTCGTGCACTGTGCTGTGGTCTATAAGATACCTTTCAACTGTGGCAAGTTCTATGTGGGCTAAACGGGCCAATGCTTAAATAACTATCTGAGGGAGCATTCATTCAAACAATTTATTTGAAATAAACTGGGTGGTGCCACGTAGGTTGCTCACGTGAGCCGTGCTTTCGCACATTATGATCCTGGGCACAAGCAGCACCAAACCAGCACATGAGCTTATGAAGGCATATGTTATCAGAAAGATCCTGCACATGTTAGTAACACTTCAATTACCTTATATTCCCCAGAGATGCACTTGTCTAAGGCCGATTTGTAGCAATACGAGACAAACTAGCACTGTCACAACATTCATGTCTTGTGTGTGCACAAAATTTGCACTGTATGTTCCATCCTTTGAATCAATAAATCAGTTGGTAGTTCACACTTTCGTGTGCATGTGTTCTTCCTGTGTAAATATAATTTTGAACACAAGAACACTGTTTAGCAGACTTCACCAACTTGCCCAAGAGGAAGTCCTATCGAGTCTCAAAATGTTTCTTCACGGGCTTTCCTTTTCCGAGAGAAATTCTGTCACTGCACGGCACTCTGAACAAAGTAACGAGTGGTTGACAACTTTACTGATAAAGATGGGAAAAAAGAAAGGTTATAGAGGCAAAAATTGTCACATTGTCACTCAGATAGATGTCCTAATGCAATGCCTAAAACGTTTTTGTTAGACAAGAGGATCAGGGCAAGGTTCAATACTTATCAGCATTCTATTGTACAGATCAAGGGAATAACCAAACAAGCCCTGTGAAGTGCAGCAAAGTGAAGGAAGATTCATACAATGGAAACTTGACATTTGCTTGAGAGTGACATGGGCCTGCAAACCTACACCGGTCATATTTGCATGCATATTACATCTACAACATAGTGCAGGTTCCTGCAATAAACCTACGTCGTGTTTGCATACAAGAAGCGAGGTATAATTCTACAAACATAGTACCTCGCATAGCACAAAAAGAAGTAATACTAGATAGCAGCTTAGCAAGCTAGCTGGAATAAATCTAAGAAAATTTTTTGGTCTTCAAGGCAGCTAAACTTTACAGCAAAATTGAGCCTGAGTAGAACTATCAGCGGTAGGGCCACGTTCCCCAACATTTGTCTTCATCGCTTACATTCGGGTTACTCAACATGTGCTTTTTGAACTTTGGCGAGACTTGCTTAAGCAAGTCGTGATTCGCTAGCAACCAAAATCCGAGATAAACAGGGAAACAGTAGGAACATGCAAGGCAAGCAACAGTAGAGGTAAACGCTACATCGAGTGCCATAAAGAAGTATGCAACAGCTCACTTACTCGCGCATTATCTGCAACGTACAACAAGTCTCACGAAGGAGGAAACGAAATTGTTTCCCGATCGATGCACAAAACTAAGCGGCAACGGCAGCAAGAAGCGTTAAAACGAGTTTAAACCTTTACACCATCAGACAAAAAAGTGCTGCCTAGCTGAGAGCACACATGCGCCTAATTCACAACAGCAAATCAACAAACAAGAGCAACAGTACTGAAAAACGGAATGCACAAGACCACGCGATACCAACCATAAACGCACTGCAAGGCGTAAAGAAACGAGCTGCTCCAGGGTTGCGCCCTTGTGTCGCTCGTGATCGCAAGCTCGGACACGATCCAGCTCTTCCAACGCAACTAGATAGAAGAATATTCTAGCACACATTACAGTAAGAAACCATAAAATTTAAGCAGCTCCAGCAGCATGACCTGCACCGCGCGCAAAATTATAAACCGGAACACGCCATACTTGTTTAAACAACGTCACGATCACGTGGCCACAACTCTGACGTCACTTCCGTGCGTGGCAGTAGCGCTCTCCACTTGGACTTCGCTGGTGCCACGCGCGTGTCAGCAGCTATTGCCTATTTCTATTTGCGCCCAAGGCCAGTGCTCGACCGCTGGCGCCGCCATGCGCCGCTCGCGCGTACCATGTTTCTAGCCGCACGGCCGCCTGGATCGGCGCACGCCGATTCAGGCGGCCGTACTATCCGCCGCCGTTGGAACGGATAACACGCTCTGCTGGTGGTGACTAGGCACAACTGTGGCTGCTGTTAAGGGCTCGATGCTATTCCTAAATAAACGCATCACTGTTTTGATGATCCAAATATCAGGGCCATACCAAATTTCACAAATCTCACAAATAATCTCACAAATAGAAGCCATACCAAATTAAGTCAGTCTACCTGACTGGAGCAGTATTTCTATTATTTGGGGTGTTGTTACGCTGCGCTCCTCAACACCCCAACAACCGCCCCTTCGCGCCGGCGCCCGGCACCTGGGATTCCGCCACGGCACCGGCATTCAACCGACCGCGCTGGCAAACAGAGAGAAAAAAAAGAAAAGCGTGATGCCAATAAAAAAAGAACTCTAGCGAAGGCGGGATTCGAACCCGCGTACGCCTGGTCTCAAGGCAAGCGTCGTAACCAATAGGCCATATAGCCACTTTTTTCTTACATGTTATAATTGTATCATGTATATGCGAGAAAAACACTATCTGCTAAAAACGTGCAAGCACCAGCCAACACATTTCATATTCACGGCCTACAAAAGACCTCAAATATCGTTAAGCACATCCTGCACGCACAAAACTACAAGTAGCTTTGATCCTAAAAAGGTGGCAACGACAAACGACGTAACAAGAGATGGTACCAGTCCGGTTGAAACTCTGTCAAGTCATACATGTCCTTCATGTGACCAATCATTTGAGCGCAGTGAAATTTCGACGAAACAACAGATTGAGCGTTTCTGTCTAACATGCGCGTCTTCCATAAGCTGTGTAGTCCAATTAGGAAAACCATATCAAAAGGCACGTCTTCCCCGTGGGGTACAATCAAGTATCGGATGGTCTGGTGATTCAAAATGAAGTCTTCCTTGAGAGTTCTTTGAAGCACATCCCAAAACAATATTGCGTCTTTACAACTTATGAAGCAATGCTCCATAGTCTCAGGTACATCACAAAGGCGACAATTCACAGTGGATACAAAAATTCCTGTTTTGTGCAACCATGTTTTGACAGGTAATGTATCACTGTGTAATTTAACGAAAAAAGTTTTTGTACATGTGGAGAAAGGCGTCTTGCGGACTCGTTTAAGTACGTCATTCCCTGGCAAACTGGAGAATGTAGAACGGTAAAGGGGAGGTGGGAAAATCATTGATATCAAATTTTTGTACTGTTGCTTTCTGGACACTGTGTAGAGATATTCAGTAGAAAATCGAACCAAGAGGAACTGCACAGCGAAATATACTTCATACATAAAACCCCACAAACCAGGTCTTTCAGAATATTGGGATGAAACTACCAGATTGGGTAATGAATCGACTAAGTTCACTTGTATGAATGATCGTAGTATTGGGCATTAAGTATCTCGAAAAAAGAAGAAACGCCAAACAATCTGTCGCACATACAGATGCACTAGGCCAAGTCCGCCAGCACATACGGGTCTAAATATATTATCTCATATCATACGCTCAAAGGTAGATGACCACACAAAAGTAGCAAATATTCTATGGAATCGTTGAATATAAGTCGGTGCACAATAAAGTATCTGCAGTACATAAAATATTTTTGTAGCCAGGAACAAGTAACAAGCCACCCCCCTACCAAATATAGAAAGGAGGTGTGGCGTAAAGGTATCCGCATGGCGTAGAAGTGCCGGTACACGTTCCCGCCAGAAATGTGCACTATGTTTATATGCATCAAAAGGTACACCAAGATATTTCGGTGGCACGGTTGTCCATTCTATACAAGCATAATGAGTCGGTGTGCCATCCCCATAAACCAAACCAAAGACCTGAGCTTGAGCTTTTTGACCAATTTATCTGGGCACTAGAAGCCATACCAAATTTTTCAGTCAATGACAGCACCTTGTCAATGCTCGGTTTGTCTGAGCAGAAAAAGCCACGCCTCAAAAGCTTGCATTCATACGAACCATATGACTGCATTCGAGCGCCCTCGGCGACAGAAACCACCTAGAAACATGGTGCGCGCGAGTGGCGAATGGCGGCGCCAGCAGTCGAGCACTGGGCTTGGGCGCAAATAGAAACACGCATCCCGGAGATAAGAGAGCCACGCTCAGCGGAGACCAGTGCCTCAAAAGTCCCTAAGCGATTATGTCCTTAGGCACCTAGGAGTTCCACGATTGCCATGACAACACGTATTACGCGTAAGTCTCCGCTGTACCTACCAGCAATTGTAAAGTCGCAGCCGGGGCACGTGGCGATTGTTTTCGGCGGTAATTATCGTCTTATCTTTGTACCGACGACGTTATGCGACTGTGTTCGTGTTGTGAAGTGATCTGGCCGCGTCGTTGAACGCCCTCGGTGATGTCAGTGATGTTCAAATCCACCATTACTACCGGAAATTGCAAAAAAGCAGTGCAACTTCGACAATTCGTGCGAGTAGGACGGCCACACGTGCGATCAGCGGCGGCGGGCTGCCATTTGCGCTGGATCGGCGGGCACAAGAGTGCGTACTGTAGAGCTGCGAACCTGTGCCTATTTGGTAGGTCGATTTTTGGTTCCTATACGCTACGCTTAATAAATGCTTAATTTCTACCACTGCATTATGATGAGCCAGCAGATAACTAATTTCGGTGTTTAAATATCTGAACGTGTAGTACTATTGCGCACACGCTCTTTGGAAGTTTTGGCTTGTGAAGTAGTTATTACTGCAGGCGTAGCTGCGTTTAGGTTTCCCCCAATTGTATGGTTGCTGGCGATATTTTTTTTCTTGCGTAGTCAGGTGTCTACTTGTAGAAATTTCATGCGCGAATTCTTGTTAGGGCTTGCGTTTTATAGCGGCGCTGGGTATCTTGTGTAGCGTTCTAAACTCGAAAAGTGCGTTTATTTTAAATTCGATTCGTGGGCTTTGCGTGATTAATTCATTCAATTTCGTTGTTGCAGTTTGTCAAACGATTATGTTATTTTGAAAACTTTTTCTGTTGTTACGCACTTTCTTTTCGGCAGTGTGTCGATTAAGCGTAAGTTTGTGGCTTTCCTGTTTAATTCGTCGAGTTCTCTAAAATTGAAAGCTCAATTTAGCTCGAAGCTAAATGACGCGACCATAATCATATAACTCCGACGACGCAGCAGCTCCGAATTGTCGGTTTGCACTAGCCGCAGGATTTGCCACATTATCTCTCGGAGACGAGCAGTACACTCGTTACTTGTAGAAGCGGCGAAGTTCTATGCAACGGGCGAAATTTAAACGGCGGGACATGTCACGACGATTGTAGCAATTTCAAGTTCTATAGCAGAGAGAAAAATCAGGTTTTCAGTACTTGCTTCGTTCCAAAATTTTTTGAGATAATAGCGCTGCATAGCTAAAGCAACTATGAAAGAAGCAAAAGAACATAACAAGTTGGACATTTTGCTTTTGTGCGGTGATTGCTATGCAGTGTTGATTTGCGAATATGAGGTAACCGCTAGCCCTAAAATAGGCATTAATAAGACCTTTCTTGATGATTTGTGAATTTTATTGGCGCAAGGGCCAGTTATGGCCAAAGAGCGCCAGGCAAAAAACAATGAATTATTTCTCAAAGGTACAAAGCGTGACTAATGTCAGATTTCTAAATCTGGATGGCGAATGGCAGATGTGATTTGGCTGTAGAGAGGCCTAAAAATTAGTCGCTGTAAAGTGCGTAAAATATTCAGGTGTTAAAATAATGACAATGACTAGTGATGTATACTATGAGCTAGTGATGTATACTATGAGCATAAAAGTTCTGTTTCAAAGGGATGATTAATCAAACGTATGAGTAGCAATAGCACTCGTACCTCACCAGTGGGCCCTTGAACGCAAAGGCTGGGAGGCACGTGCTTTAGAGAAATGCAATCGCAGCAGCAGCCTCTAGTGAGAGGATGTGCTACGTATACCTTGGGCTGATAACATGCAGTGTTCCAATCTCTCGTAAGAACATTAAAACTAACTTATTGTCAAAGAGTGGTTCAGCGCCGAGAAACATTGCCGGGTGGAGTGGAATGTGTTGTCTATATGCCATGGCAAAGTACCTTTTTCTTTGGACTTCTGTTTCCCGACACTCCAACAAGACGTGAAGGACCGTAAGCATCTCGCCACATTTATTACATGTAGGAGGATTATCACCGGTCAGTAGATAGGAATGAGTGCCATAGGTGTGGCCTATCCGAAGACGGCAGAAAATAACCTCAGTTTGTCGTACTTTCGTTACTGGAGGCCAGTTTCCCACGCTTGGCTTTGTAACATGGAGTTTATTAAATTCCTCAGTGTCCCAAGTACGTTGCCAATGACCCCTCAATTTCTTGCGAATGAAGGGCTTTAAATCCATGACAGGAACAGTTATGAAAAAATTGCTTAGTTTTTGTTTACTGATGTAGCCATACTGTCGGCAAGCATATTACCTTCGATGCCTCTGGGGCCAGGTACCCAGCATATTGTGATATGTTGATGAGATGCGTACAAAGCGCAGAGCACTGAATAGAGTTCTGTAAAAACAGGATTTTTATTCCTTTGTAGAGAGTTGAGGCTTTTCACAACGCTTAATGAATCTGTAAAAATTATTCCTCTTTGTAGCTTCATTTCCTTGATGTGTCTAACTGCCGACAAAAGTGCGTAGGCTTCTGCCGTAAAGATACTTGTTTCCTGGTGCAAACAGCCGGATACCGAGAAGGAAAGGCCGACTGCAGCATAAGAAACGCCAGCATGAGATTTAGAAGCATCGGTGTAAAATTCTGTGCACGAATACTTGGACCGGAGTTCCAGAAAATGCATTTTAATATGTGCCTCTGGTGCGTGTTTCGTAACCTTTATGAACGGTGTGTCACATTTTATGAGCTGCCACAGCCACGGTGCTACTGGTATGGCTGGAGCCATTAGAGGGTTTTCAAGAAGTGGAACAGCCATTGCTTCGCTGAGGTTCCTCACGCGCAATGAAAAGGGTTCTCTCACTGTTGGACGATTATGGAAAAGTGTGGCACAAGTTGTATCGTTTACGGTTTTGTTACAAGGATGTTCATGGTCAGAGTGTGCCTTCAGAAAATACATGATACTGGACAACGATCTTTGCAGCTCGAGTGACCACTCATTGGATTCTACATATAGACTGTACCGGGCTAGTTCTGAAAGCTGCTGTGGCCAGGCGTATGCCTAAATGATGTACAGGATCCAGAATTTTTAGGGTACTCGGTGCAGCAGATTGATACACGACAGACCCGTAGTCTAAACGCGATCGTACAAGACTTTTGTAGAGATTCATTAAGCATCTTCTGTCACTACCCCAACTTGTGTGCGAGAGAATTTTCAGTATGTTCATTGTATTCAGGCACTTGGCCTTCAAGTATTTTATGTGGGGAATGAAACTTAGTTTTGAGTCGAGTATGATGCCCAGGAATCTATGTTCTTTGTTCACAGGAATGTGCTGTCCTTGCAGTTCGATAGTGGGATCAGGGAGCAGACCTCTTTTTCTTGAAAAAAGGACACAGGAACTTTTATGTGGATTGACCTTGAACCCATTTTCGTCTGCCCATTTGGATACTTTCTTAAGCCCAAGCTGTATTTGCCTCTCGCAGACTGCAAGGCTACAGGATTTAAAACCTATCTGTACATCGTCTACATAAACAGAATAGAAAATGGCTGGAGGTAGCGAATAACGAAGCGTGTTCATCTTCACAATAAAAAGCGTACAGCTCAGGACGCCTCCCTGGGGTACCCCAGTTTCCTGTGTGAATGGACGCGAGAGTACGTTGCCTATTTTTACGCGGAAAGTGCGTTTCGAGAGGTAGCTCTCAATAACATTCAGCATGTTCCCCCTGATACCCATTTGTGACAGGTCTCGGAGGATTCCATAGCGCCACGTGGTGTCATAAGCCTTTTCCATGTCGAGAAATATCGATAAAAAGAACTGTTTAAGGACAAAGGCATCGCGAATATTAGCCTCGACACGCACGAGGTGGTCGGTTGTTGACCGGCCTTCTCTGAATCCGCATTGGTACGGATCAAGCATTTTGTTTGATTCGAGGTAATGTAGAAGGCGACGATTGATCATTTTTTCAAACAACTTGCAGATACAACTTGTTAGCGCTATCGGGCGATAGCTTGTTACTGAGCCGGGATCCTTACCCTCTTTTAACACAGGGATTACAATAGCTTCTTTCCATGAAGATGGAAGGTGTCCAGCTGTCCAGAGAGTATTAAAGAGTGCCAGCAGTGTGATTTATGTGTCTCGGTGAAGTTGTTTAATCATCTCATACATAACTCAGTCGGGACCCGGAGCAGAGTTCTGACATGAGTTTAGGGAGGCTTGCAGCTCGGCAACGCAGAAAGGCCGGTTAAATGGTTCGTTTGGGCTACATTTACGGTTAAATGACTTCCGTTCCTCCGTTTCTTTGAATTTCAGAAAAGACAAAGAATAGTGCGTGGAGCTAGATACCCACTCAAAGTGCTCACCAAGAGCGTCGGCCTGGTCCTTGAGACTGTTTCCTTGTTCATTTACCAAGGGCAACGGATGGATTTGTTGCCCTTTCAACCTTCTCAGCCCATCCCAGACTTTCCCTTTCTGAGTGAACGAATTAATACCAGAGAGAAACCTCTCCCAACTTGCCCTTCTTGCTTGCCTTCGAGTCCTCCTTCCCTGAGATTTAATGTGTTTGAAAGCAATAAGGTTCTCCACATTAGGATATCGACGGAGAATGCCCCATGCTTTATTTTGTTTCTTACGCGCCTCTCTGCAGTCATCGTTCCACCAACTGACTCGTCTTTTGCATGAGTTGCCATTTGTCTGTGGAATGCATTTTTCTGCTGCGTCTATTATAAAAGCGGTAAAATACGCAACCGCGTCGTCTATGCTAAATCGACTGATACAATCTTGTGATAAATAACTTGCTTCTTTAAAATGGTCCCAGTCGGCCGATGATAGCTTCCACCGAAGACACTTTGGAGGGCATTCGTGTTGCTGTTGCTGCATCAGCTTTAGCGTCACAGGGAAGTGGTCACTTCCAAAGGGATTTTTTATTACACTCCATTCCAAGTACGGAAAGATGGCCGCAGAGCCCATTGATAAATCTATTGAGGAATATGAATTATGCTGTATATTGTAATACGTGGGCTCTTTTTTGTTGAAGAGACACGTGCTAGAGGATACAAGAAAGTTTTCTATTAGGCGGCCTCTGGTGTCGCACCGGGAGTCCCCCCAAATTGTGTGATGAGCGTTAAAATCGCCGGTGATCACGAATGGTTCTGGGAGCTGGTCTATGAGACTGTAAAATTCCGTTTTTCTGAGTTGGTAATTGGGCGGTATATAAATGGAGCAAATGGTTATGAGCTTGTTAAACAATATTGCTCGCACGGACACGGCCTCGAGAGGCGTCTGTAGGGACCAACTGTTGGCAAGCGACGGACCTGTCGACAATAATTGCCACCCCGCCAGACGAGGCAACAGCTTCGTCTCGGTCCTTGCGAAATATGGCGTACTGCCGGAGAAAATTAGCTTGTTTGGGATTTAGATGTGTCTCCTGGACACAGAACACCTTTGGCTGATATCGAGATAACAGTTCAGTTATGTCGTCTAGATTACGGATTAGTCCTCTGATATTCCAGTGCATTATCTGTGTGGCCATTGTGGTGTTGTAAAGGATGTGTTCTGTGAGTTAGGGAGACATTGAAATTTAGATTCATGTGTCCTTGCCTGGACCCATGATCTTTTGTTTTTCTTTTTTGGCGCGGTCGAGAGAACCGCGCTGCTCTTTCGGCACCTGTGGTGCCGGTGTTGTATCCATTGCCTCTCGGGAGGCGCTGGATGCCCGCCCTTGCAGGCGGCTTATTCGTGTTTCAGGCCTCGACTGGTGAGTAGAGGCCTTGTGTCCCGATGGCCCAGGAGTCGCCGAGCTCTTTTGCTGGGTGGGTGGAGTAGTTTTACTTACTGCCACCATGGGGGCAGGTGCCACAGCCGCAGGCTCGCTGCGCACGGGCCGGGGAAGTGGCGGACGCCGATGCAGCGCTGCCTCCTGACGCGCCGCCTCGGCGTAAGCGGTACTGTGGAAAACTGAGCACCTTTTTCTGGCTTCTTTGAATGATATATTTTCTTTGATTTTCAAGGTAATTATTTCTTTCTCTTTTTTCCACGTTTCACAAGATCGGGAATATGCCGGGTGGTCGCCTTCGCAGTTCACACAGTGGGGTGTACCAGAACAGTTATCGGAGGGGTGACCTTTGTCACCACATTTTGCGCAGGTGAGTTGACCTCGGCAGCTTTGCGAGCCGTGGCCGTACTTCTGGCATTTGAAACAACGTCGAGGATTGGGAATGTAGGGCCTGACGCGGGTTTTAGTATAACCTGTTTCGAGGGTCTCTGGGAGAACACTAGAAGAAAATGTAATTATCAGATGTTTTGTTGGTATTTCGTTGTTGTCTCGTCGGATTTTTATTCTTTTTACTTCAATAACATTTTGGTCTTGCCAACCCTCCAGTAGTTCTGCTTCGGTTAGTTCTATCAAGTCCGGATCTGAGATCACGCCTCGGACTGTGTTCAGAGAGCGATGTGGGGACACTGTTACTGGGATGTCAGCAAACGCTGTGAGTTTTGCAAGCTTTTCGTGCTGCAGCTTGTCACGAACCTCAAGGAGGAGATCGCCGCTTGCCATCTTGGTAGCTTTATAGCCTGGTCCAATGGTGTCTGTTAGGGATTTCGAGACAAGGAAAGGTGAAATAACTCTTACTGGTTTTTCAGGTTTATCGCTGCGGATTACGTGGTAGCGTGGGAAAGATTCTTTGTGATGGACGAAAAAGTTCAGGAAACCTTCGGTGCGTACTCGCTTTGCAGCGGTACGATCAGGAAGCAAAGGGAAAGATGCTCTATGCATGCTTGATGAAGTTGCTTCGGCAGCAATGGCAGCCACCCACCACGGATCCCAACAAGGGGACGCTACAAGTTTAACAAAACAATGACTTGCACACGCCAGCCGTGCATCGCTGCTATAACCCAATGCGCCATACTCAAGGTTGGATATAGAGCACCAGGTTAACCCAAGCCGCCTAGAAGAGATAGAAAAAATTAGGAAGAAAGGAGATGACAGGACAGATAAGCAAAGTTGATAGGAAAGCAATAGATTGAGGAGAGGGACAGGAAAAGACGACCACCGATTTCCCCCGGGTGGGTCAGTCCGGGGGTGCCGTCTACGTGAAGCCGAGGCCAAAGAGGTGTGTTGCCTCCGCCGAGGGGCCGTAAAGGTCCAAGCACTCGGCATCGGCTCAACCCCCAGGATCCCCTTTTCCCCGGACACGGCTAAGCCACGTACGGTTAAACGCGGGAGGGGCCAACCCTCATGTGCTCGGGTCCGTGGTGTCGCAACACACCAAACGCCTGCTGACGCAGACGCCCCTGCGGGGATAAGACCTTTCTTATGTGCTTATGCTTCTCGAGTTATCGCTTTCTGCATTTTCTTTTTATTCTCGCTTAACTGAATTTTTTTTCTAGACAGGATTAAAGTGGGAAGTCAACACGAATAAGAACGCCACCAAAGAAAGCAACTTTATCGTGGACCACATCACCGGTAAGCGAAAATCAGGCCAAGAATGGCTGTTCATTGCAGTGCGGAAATATCATATGCTTATGATGAAGCACACAAAGAAAAAGCTGATATTTTGCCAGCTCAAAAGTGGTGTGGGGCTCAGAAAGATACAAGTGTTTACAATACTGCTTGCATGCGGATGACATTGAAGCACTTACATGAGCTGTAATATTACTAGAGATAGACACACATTCGACAGCCTTTCACTAATGTCTACTGATTTCACAAGAGTGGGAAGTCACTGAGTTTAGGCGAGTGTAATTGCAAGTGCAACTGATTGCCAGTAAGTGTAAGGGACATAAATGAGTGCCCCTAAAAGCCAGCTGACAATGTGGGCCAATAATAATTACCTGCAAGTGTGAGGAAATATGACAGCGAAATAAACCATAAGCCCAAGCACATTGAGTAAGTGTAAGGGACATAAATGAGTGCCCCTCAGAGCCAGCTAACACTGTGGGCCAATGAATAATTACCTGCAAGTGTGAGGAAATATGACAGCGAAATAAACCATAAGCCCAAGCACATTGAGTAAGTGTAAGGGACATAAATGAGTGCCCCTCAGAGCCAGCTGACACTGTGGGCCAATGAATAATTACCTGCAAGTGTGAGGAATTATGACAGTTAAATAAACCACAAGCCCAAGCACATTGAGTTGATTTCGAAGAGGCCAAGTATATTTGAAATGTGTTTGTGCAAGACGTGTAAAATGCAACTGAACATGTTTCTCCCTTTAGTTGCTTGCCAGAACATTGTGCGTCTATTGTCATGGCTTGAATATTTTGTATACACTGTGTATGCATTCATAATATTAATGTTATTTAGGGATGGACTTTAGTGCTAATAATGCCAGTGAAATTTCAATTACAATGCTGTAACTTCAAATGTTGGACACAGTCGCATGTCTTTCACAATCTCTTATGAGTTATTCACATGTGAAGTGTGTGATATGGAATCTTCAGCTTTCTGTAGTAAATCATGGACACCGAGTTTTATAATGCTGACACGTGCTCTTGGAGAAAGGAGGTAGAAAGATAGGAAGAGAGGCAGGTTCACCAGCGTAAGTCCAAGTGACTGTGCTGAGGAAGGGATATAAAGAGAATGAAAGGCAACAGGAGAGCCGAGATTTAAAATAGAAAGGAAGAGAATGTGTGCACATCAATGCAATGCCGTGCACTACAGCAACAACCCACATGTCGAGTACCAGGGCAATGCAAGGGTGTTGAACACAGACTGAACAACGGTTCTTTCCCCCAACAAGGTGCAATTAAGCGCAGTCAAGTGTGGTTTTCTAGCCACACCACAATGGGGGCAGTCAAATAAAAGACCTCGGATCGTTATCTCGCAGCCTCAGAAGTTTACGGCTAACATTGAGATCTGTTTCGTGCAAGATAACTACTATATTGGCCTCGGGCAAATATTGAACAAAACATAGCCCTAACAGGGCCAAGGTGAAGCAGTATTTAGAATTGTCTAACATTGAGTGCAATTTGTTTTTTCTTCCAGGTACGACAGTCACCTGGAGGCCCAGGAGTCATCAGGACAAATAACTCTGAACATATATGAATGTCTTATGTGTTTTGCGATGACAGATCAATTGTGTCAAAATGAAATCCGTATTTAAAAATGTATTTTTATTGCGATAGCAATTATATGGACACTCAAAAGCAGATTTCTGCCGTCGGCGTCGCCGTCGCCGTCGGCGTCGCCGTCGCCGTCGCCGTCGCCGTGAGGTTCCGTATGACGTCATTTGGAGATGAAATCGTCGCCGCGCGCCGAACGCTGTATGTGCGAGTGAAAGGGCGCGAGGGGCGCGTCTTTCACGGGGAGTGAACGCGCGGCGGAGAACAAACGCGCGTTCTGCGCCGTGCTCGCTTAAAGGGCTGCAGAAGTAGGCGTCTCTTTTCTCCTTTACAATCACCATATATGTAGAGCAAACGCGCCTTCTTCAGACGCGCGAGAGGCCGTGGGGGAGGGGGAGGGAAGGGAGGCGACGTTTAGCTGCGGCACCAAGTGCCTATTTATATCAGAGGCTCCAGCAACAGTCACCAACGCCGCACGCATTTTGAGCTAACGCGGGCAAAACGCCGATGGCGTCGACAACAGTTCTGCGTGTTGTTGCTACCAAAGCCGCTCACCTTACTTCGTATGACATTGCTGTGTTGCTATCGCATTCATTGCTTCGCCCTTAGGGCGAAACTGTGACATTTTTTTCTCTTGTTAGCAATTAATATACATAAAAAATTTCACTTGGATGTCTTTTCATTCACCCAACCATGCGGCATGTATACGGAGTGGGCTCCGTAGGACAAAATATTTTTATGTGGCTTGGCTCGCAAAAGAGTTCTTCAATTCAAATACGTACGACGTGTATTCGAAAAGAAACCCAACTTTCGCAATAACATCTTTATTGCTTATTATTGCGATAGCAATTATATGAACACTCCATAGCGGATTTCTGCTGTCGCCATCGTCGTCGCCGTGAGGTTCCGTATGACGTCAAGGGCGATGAAATCGTCGCCGCACTCCGGACGCTGTATGTGCGATTGAAAGGGCGAGAGGGACGCGCGCTTTCCCGGGGAGCGAACGCACGTCGAAGAGCAAACGCGCGTTCTGCGCCGTGCTCCTTGAAGGGCTGCTAAATTAAGAGTCTCTTCCTTTCCATATATAGAGAGCAAACGCGACCTTTTCCGTCGCGCAAAAGGCTGTGGGGGCGGGAGGGAGGGGAGGCGACGTTTAGCTGCGGCACCAAATGCGTATAAGGGACGCTGCGCCGTGCTCCCTATTGGGCAGCAGAAATAAGCGTTACTTTCTTCTTCAATAAAATCACTACTACTATCTATATAAAAACGCCGCGCGCGTTCGGTGCGAACGCGGGCAAAACGCCGACGGCGTCGGCAACAGTTATGCGCGTTGCTGGTGCTGCTGCATGTCCAAGTTTTTACAGCTGATAAAAATAATATCCTTACTCCGTATAGCTCTCTACTAATTTGCTATCGCAATTGATGCTTCGCCTTTCGGGTGAAACTGCGATAATTTTTGTACAACATTTTAAGCACTGTCCCCCTCAATGTACTCCACTCTTCTGGCAATAGATTGTTCCTATCATCTCTTTCATATTTGGAAAGCCTCCTGGAACGCTTTTTATGGGATGGCGCTTAGGTCTCGTGTCGCATTGTCTTGAACTTTCTTTTATGGCTTGGAAACGACGTCTTTTAGATGCAAAGCATCTTATTCTCGGGGCTATGTCACTCCCTCCCTCCGCCATGCGGTGTCCACATCCCTACTGCGCATGCGCATCCTCCTCCCCCTCCTCTCCTTGTCTCATCTCCTCTCCTCGCCCTCCTCTCCTTGTCTCATCTGCTCTCTTCTCGGCATTCCTCCTCTCCGACGCTCCTCTCCGGATTGCGCAACGAATGGCAACACATGCGGCTCCGCGCGCGATAATGCCCTAACAGCTTATAAGCCCTGAAAGCTTCTCCGTCAATCAGCACTGAGGGGAAGGAGGAGGAGGACAACTTTATTAAGAGAACTGTCAGGGTTTTGTAGATGGCCGATTGTCTGCGGCGACCTTTTTCGCCCACGCAATAATTCCTTTTTGTAGCTTTTCTTCGAGGGACCGTATTTTTTTATTGCGATAAAGACTTGCCCTTAAGGCATAATGCTTGATTTGTAAATGTCTATTATATGTGTGGTGTGAGTTCTGTGTTGCGTATGAACTCAAGCAGTGTTTTGTGGAATCTGTTAGCATGTATCCAGTAGTAATTGCTGGCTGTGGCACTGTAGCGGAAGTCGGCTTGCAGTAGGAGACGTGAGCACTCCGATTTTAAGCCTGGACATGTCCATATTAGGTGGTACGTATCTGCTTCCATCACTGGGACGGAGCAGTATGGACACGTAGCACCCAGTGGTGAATGCGACCAGTTCCAGGTTGAGATTTAAGCCAGTGTAATGACCACCCCGGCCGCAGCCTCCTAAGCACAACTTCATCCGCCCTAGTGAGGTGAAGGGGGAGGCAGCAGAAATACCGTATTATAGGAAAACCGTATTAGGGTGCCCCATGTCGTTTCTGAGGAAGCTGGCAGAAGCTCTCTGTGTGGGGGAAGGCCATCGCATTCCTAGAGGATGTGGCTTTGGTTTGCTATGGCATTTTTATCGCGGTTTTTTCATATTGGGTCAACCTCCCCATCTGCCAAGATCGCTAAGCGATGAGGAGTGGTGAGGGTGTTAGTTTGAATTCAGAGGAAAATAGTGGCCTGCGCACTTGTAAGGTTGCTGTGTAGTATAGTGTATA
The DNA here is from genome assembly GCF_013339745.2 of Dermacentor silvarum. Classification (NCBI taxonomy): domain Eukaryota; kingdom Metazoa; phylum Arthropoda; class Arachnida; order Ixodida; family Ixodidae; genus Dermacentor; species Dermacentor silvarum. Next base: position 70,843,195 of record NC_051156.1, read on the forward strand.
TTCGCCTGTTCTCTTTATATAGGTTGGTAAGTTCGCTCTAGAAAGCACTACCTCTCCCATCGGGTGGTCCGCGGTTCCAAGGAGAGTACGACCCGGTTTATTATTCATCGGGCAACTTTATGCGCATCCTCGTAGCCGGAATATCTCGAGTGAGCAGGGACCCAGAAAAGAGGTGAAAGAATTGAAACAAAGCAAGCGGCAATAAACGAAAACTACGCTAGGTATAAAAAACGAAGAAAAATGCCGTACCTGCAATTCACCACATTCGCGAAGCGCCTTACCGCTAAAAGATACCACTCGGAATAGAGTTAGTTGGTTTGGTTCGTTCATTACATGGCACCAACCCTTTATAATACTGACAAATAATCGCATGAATTTACATTAGTCACTACAAAATAAAGTTTCCTTGTGGTCGTGCCGAGAGGAATGTCGTGCAAACCTGCTGCGTAGTATGCAACAGAGGGCGGGTCGTACGTGCAAACCCCGTGCAAGCTTCACTACTCTGCCGGAAAAACTTAGAATACTTTTCGCAATACGTTGATGGAAATGCGTTGAGCGAAATAAAAAAAAGTCGCAGTTTCGCCCGAAAAGAGAAGTATTGATTGCGATAGCAAATTAGTGGACAGCTATACGAAGTCAGTATATTAGTTTTATCGGCCGTGTTCAACTTGTAAACATAGGTATACTAACTAAATTAACAAGCATGGTGTAAAGCGCGCACAAACAAAAATTAAGGTATCTCACTCGATGACCGCGGAAACTCGCTCTCAAAACACTGGAGTGAGTAAGCGCAGCTGCAGCAGCGAGCGATCTCGTGCTGCCGTTTGCATAAACGTGCACTAAGCCGCAAAAACACAGACGAGGCGGACTCTGTCCCCGCTGCAGATGGCTTTGAAGATACCGCTGCCCAGGCGGGCGCGTACCGTTTAGAACATGTTCACTCCTCCCTTCCCTCCCCCCGTAGCCTTGTGGCCCCGGCCGGCGCGCGCGGCTGCTCGGTCCACCGGGAGTAGAACCCACCCCGCCCGCCTCCCTACTCTCTCTCTCTCCGGAGCGTTGAGCGCGACTGCAAGACCACGTGCTTCATTCCTGCGTCACTACCTTGAGTGCGCGAGATTGAGCCGCGATCGCCGGCTCACCCTCGCACGATTCCACTCGCACATACAGCATACGGCGCGCGGCGACGATTTTATCGCCCTTGGGCTTTATACAGAACCTCATAGCGACGGCGACGACAGAAATGAATCTGGAGTGTCCATAGAATTGCTGTCGCAACAAAATTACTAGAGGATCTTATGCTACAACTAAGACGTCTTGAAGGCGAATGTGCGAGCCCCGCTAACTCAATCACACGACGACCACTTTTTTGCTGATTCATAATCAGTATGAAACCACAATTTACTGTCACTTTTGCAATCGTCATGTTTTTGGTAAGTCACCCTTCCTATGATTCTCCAGACTCGGACCAGGACTAAGCACCTTTTTTTGCTGAGTCAATCTCACTTGGACCCTCAAATCTCACGTAATCTCACTTATTCCGCGTCAATATATGTTTTGTTGTCTCAGCAGGGGCGTGTAGTTCGACCAAGGAGATAGAGGTGGCTGTTTGTGTACGCCACTTTAAGTTGTAGCCGATGGCAGAGAGTCTCTAATTCCTGAGGTGGGCGTCTTGTATGTCTCGATTGAATATTCAGGCCAATAGTGTACATAAATTTGCACTGGTCGAGAAAGGAAGACGAGAGCTTTTTTTCTGTTTTATCGGTCATGAAGAAAACCCTTGGCTGGGGCCGGTGCCTGAGCATTTTTGAAAACTGTCGTTCGGGAATTATTAAAGCGGAAGTGAGGCCTGCGTTTCAAGGCCGTTTCAAAACTGCGTCATCGACACGAAGTGGCCCTTTTAGGATGAGAGGCGATGATGCGCACAAAACCGCGATTAAGGGTGGGAGAATGATTAAGCAAGTGAACTGAAGTGATAATGGGTATCACCATCATCATCAGCCTATATTTATCTCCACTGCAGGACGAAGGCCTGTCCCTGCGATCTCCAATTGCCCCTGTCTTGCGCTAGCTGATTCCAAATTGCGCCCTGCAAATTTCCTAACTTCATCACCCCAACTCGTTTTCTGCCGTCCTCGACTGCGCTTCCCTTCTACTGGTATCCATTCTGTAACTCTAATGGTCCACCGGTTATCCATCCTACGCATAACATGGCCTGCCCAGGTCCATTTTTTCTTGGTATCCATTCTGTAACTTTAATGGTCCACCGGTTATCCATCCTACACATAACATGACCTACCCAGCTCCATTTTTTCTCCTATTGTCAATTAGAATATCTGCTATCACCGTTTTCTCTCTGATTCACGCCACTGTGTTCCTGTCTCTTAAAGTTCCGCCTAACATTTTCCTTTCCAACGCTCTTTGTGCGGTCCTTAACTTGTTCTCGAGGTTCTTTGTTAACCTCCGCGTTTCTGCCCCATATTTTAGCACCGGTAGAATGCAATGATTGCACACTTTTCTTTTCAACGACAGTGGTAAGCTCCCAGTCGGGATTTTGCAGTGACTGCCGTGTGCACTCCAACCAAATTTATTTCTTCTGTAAATCTCCTTCTCAGGATCAGGGTCCCCTGATGACCTCACGATAAGGGTTTAGTTGGTTGATCGGAGTCAAACGGAATGTAATGACGAGATAGAGTGAGCTAAGATAATGGACAGAGAATGACAGTGAATTAAGAGTGAATGAAGGGCAATCAAATGGTGATATGGCGAACCAAGAGTAATAAAAATTGGAAATTTGGTGTAATAGAGCAGACCGAGTGTGATGGCAGTAAAACCGAGATGATAGAGTGAAGGAAGATGAAGCAAGCAGTGATAGGGTGAATCAATAATAAATCAAGTGTGAATTAAGAGTGAATCAAGGGGTAATGGAGTGTTGAAGTGACTTGCAAAAAATGCATGAGATTTGAGGGTTCAAGTGAGAGTGACACAGCAAAAAAAGTGTTGAGCTACGGTTCGAGTTTGGAGAACGATAAGAAGGGTGACTTGCAAATAAACATGGTGAATTGCAAAAATGACTGTGAATTGTTGTTTCAGAGTGATGATGACTCAGCAAAAAAGTCGTCGTGATCTGAGTCACCTCACATGCTGTTAAGATTGTCATACCTGCGCAAGCACGACAAATAATCAGGTAAAATATCGCCTTTGCACCCAATTCTGAAACACACAGTTATCATCTGTCATTTTCATTCAACACTATGACTATGGACAGAAGGACGGCCTTTATTTTGAATACACCTGTGAAAATGCGGCATTGGTTCTATAACATAAAAATTTCCCCTTTCGAAAGAGGGTTGAAGGGGCCACAAATCGAAATGTGTCACTGTCGGAGACTAAAGTGCTTCTCAGTTGAGTACATGAATAGATGAATCAAATAGATGAATCAAGATGAATATGCAGTGAATGGGGCATATTTAATCATTGCTCTAACTTGAAACAGTTCAGAAAATATCATTTCGTATTTTATTTATGCATTACCCAATGGCTAATCATTTTCTATAGGCGACCATTATGTCAATAGGTAAGCCACGATGTCCCTAAACGAAAGCACATTGTTGCGGAGCGATCCATCCAAGGATCAAGGCGATGCTGGGACGAGCGAAGAAGACGACGGTGAAGACGCTTGCACGTGTGCCGGATCAGACATCTCTTGCCCTAGCCGTCTTTGTATATATTCTGTAAATATTTGCTTCGCCTCCATCTCGCTTCCGTCACACTTTGGTGCAGCCGCTGGGTATACCTACATAATATATATATATATATATATATATATATATATATATATATATATATATATATATATACATCGTTTTATCTACTGTTTGGCCGACATCCGTCGTTGCCCTTCGAGACTCGCCTTCCTTCGGCTCCTCACTCGCCTGCTGATTACGCCAGTGCCGTCGCAGCTCCTCAACTTGCCCACGACCGACTTGCTGCTTTGCAAGCAGCCCAAAAGTCCCGTTACGACAGCCGACACAGAAGCGTGCACGTAACACCTGGCTCTGCGGTCTTCCTATGGTCGCCATGACGCCGCATTGGCCGTTCAAAAAAGCTCCTCTCACGTTACACCGGGCCCTACAAGGTTCTTCGTCAACTCGGTGACGTCAATTACTCCTGGATCCTGCTTCTTCGACCTCATTGCTACGAATTGATGTTCATGTTTCCCGGCTGAAGCCATACTGCTCTTCTACACTGTAAAAAAATTCCGTAATTTTACAGACGAATCCTACGTAAAAATACAGGCTCCAGTTCTGTCTCGCAAAAAACGGAGGGAACATACGTAAAAAAACGGACGCTACTACCGTTTCTTGAAAAAAACATAGCGTGTCCGTAAAAACGAAACACGCATGAAAGACGAGGCTCAGCGTGCATATTCGGCTGGACACTATATATACAGATCTACAGAGTGTGCTTATTTATTTGATTCGCTTTGAATCAGGCCGGCGAATAACAAAAAAAGACTTTTCGTGCGGCTGCTGCGCTGCTTGCCACATTTCCTCGAGCGTACTACTGCTTCATTGTATTTATCCATGGGTATAAACGAGTGCTAACATCCATTGCATGTTATGGTGTGGCGGTAGCTATATATGCTAGTGCCGATTTGTTCGGTGCCCTTTTGCTTTTCTACTCGTTTGCGGAACACCACGGACAATTTTGTGCCAGCATCGGAGCCGCAGAGATTTTGACAAGAGATCGTCGCTCGATTGCAGGTAAGCTTGACTTCAGCTTTGTCATATCTAGCACGTCGTGTGCGAAATGTGTGTATTAGTCATTTCCTGTCAAATTGTTACGATGGGTACAATGCAAGTTCTTGTTGCTCAACGACATCGGTGCACAAGCCGTACAGTGGCAGGAAAACCTTGTGCTCCCTTTGTTGTCAGTGTGCTGCACAACTCTAGACTCGCTGTACTGTGCCTGTGTTTGCGATTAAGCATAGGGTCCACCAGCTGCTAGTTCTACATATACTGTATATGTTCGGTGCTGTAGTGCGAGCTTGTTACGAGCTTTTTTTTTCTTTTATAGAAGGAAAAAAAGAAAAGGGGGGGGGGGGAGATAGGCCTTGCGGTGTTCACGTCAGACGGGCATAACATCGTAACGTGCCATAGCGTCACACTGCGATGTTTATTGTAGACACGGTGACCTTGCACGCGTGCAAAACTGTTAGTGTTCACGCGAGAATTTTACAGGCGTCTTTGCATAATTGGGTGCATATGTAATAAGTTGAAGTACGATGCCCATGTCACCGTTTTCCAGTTTACCGAGAGGTGCAGCCAGTTTTCTTCTTACATGCAGTCGGTCAGCGATTTATATTTTGAAACGGTAGAGTTTGCATTGTTTTCAATTGTGGGAGCAAGGACTGCAGAAAACTTGCTGCCTCTCCACTGCTACCGCTCTTATAAAATTTATCTGCAGTAATATTATTAGCATTGTTTTGTATCATGCATTGTATTTATGAAATTGAAATAAGGTATCTATACCTTCAGAGGAAGTCACCCAGTTGATAATTCCAAGCTTATCAGTCATCCTTCTTTATGAAGTCAATCATTTCATATGTAAAACTAGATTACACTTGCATAAATCTTACATAATGCTCATATTTAAAATGTGTCAAAGTATACTGGGTTGTGTGCTTAGAACATACAGTTAAAGGTCAACTTCTACCTTCGAGTTTTTTTTTTCCTTATTCGTTGCAGCTATTGCATTTTACTCCCAATCAAAAAATTTGCCATGGGCAGGAAAAGTCAGTTTATTAATGCATGCTGTTTTATTCACAAGGATGGGTACATACGAGTTGTGTACAGAGGTGAACATAAATGCATGAACTGCAGCTTCCACAGGAATGTGGAATTACCTACCCAGGTGTGCATCCTGCAATTCAGGACTGCAGCCTCAACTAGGCAATGCGAATGCCGAAATGCATTCCACTTTGCATGCCGTAGATTTCAAAGAAATTCCAATTTTTTGAACCACGTGTTGCATTAAATTGGAACGTTTGCATAGCAAGTGTGTTCGTTCATTTGTGATTGGATGTGCAAGTAAATTAAATATTTCAGGCTATTAAACTGGGAATCATTCAGAGAGTGGGCTTTCTTGAATAGCGAAGTTGATTGCTGTATCTCCATTGCAGCCACATGAAGAATGTCGGCATGCCGTCTTTGTGTACAAACTTTCTCCACGTTGCCAGCCTACTTCAAACACTACAAGTACCACAGCAGTGTGCTGGGTGGTGCCCTCTGCCCTGGTGAGCCTTGTGATGCTGTTTTAAAGAACTATGAAAGCCTGAAAAGCCATCTCTTCAGACATCACAGAAAACGACGAAAAGAAGAAAATGCAGCTTACATCTGCCCGGTGATCTCATGTGAAGCAAGTGAACTGACCCGCACAATGTTTTTGTCGCACATTGCTACACACTTTAGTAGTGGCACAGACTCTGTCACATGCCCTTTCACAGGTTGTGTCAGTGTGCTGACGACAGCTCAGTCATTCAGAACGCATGTGTCAAGATACCACAGTGGCACTACAGATGCTCTACAGCACTTGCAAGGGCCAGATGCTGACATTGAAATGGAAGCAGGAACTGCTGAAACTGAAGAATGTAGTCGGTCCATGAGCGTAGTGCGAAGCCATGATGTAGAGCCTAGTAGCAGCAGCCATTTCGATGAGAACCTTTTTACCGATAATTTTGCACTGTTTCTTCTAAAACTTGAGAGCCAGCATCACGTACCTGCTAGTACTGTGCAAAACATTATCAAAGAGATGCAGAATCTTCATAGCCTGAATCGTACTTTGACTTTACAAGAGGTTTCAAAAGCTGTCTCAAATGATACCCTTGCTGCTGTAAATTCGGCACTTTCTATAGACCCTTTTCGAACTGCATCTCTCGTCCTCAAGTCATCCTATTCTAGGCACAAATATTATAAAGCAAACTTCTGTTTCGTGCCACCTGTAGAGATCACCCTGGGTATGAACAAGCAGAATGTAGCATCAGTTTGCTGTTATGTTCCAATTGAAGACCTGATATGTTTCTTGCTCTGTCATGCACCTACTGGTCAACCCAGTGCGTCAGATGGGTGCTACCATGATTATATTTTCTCCCAGCCTTTCAAACAGTGCGATGAAAATGTCATACGCATAATCCTGTATCAGGACGAGTTTGAAATTGTGAACCCACTGGGCTCATCAAAGGGCCATTTCAAGTTGCTTGCGGTGTATATGACCCTTGGGAATTTGCCACTGTACTGCAGGTCGCGTGTAGAGAGCATGCAGCTAGTGATGCTTTGTCGCCAGAAAGACGTAAGAGAATTTGGGCTCCAGAAGGTTTTGCAGCCATTAACCGAAAGTTTAGTGATGCTGGAACAGAAAGGACTGCCAATTAATGGAGTGAACCACCATGTACGGTTGGACTTCGTAGTGGGTGATAACCTTGGAAGTCATATGATTGGTGGCTTCACCCAGAACTTCAGCACATCCGCATTCATTTGCCGTTTCTGCCTTTTGACTCGTTTAGAATTTCATGAGAAACCACATCTAGTTGGGGAAAGGCGGACCCCAGAAAAGTATATGCAGTCACTTGAACGGCTTGAAAGCAGTAATGAACAGAGTGACTGTGGCATTGTAAATAACTCCCCGTTTCATGTACTGAGGCACTTTCATGTGTGCCGGTCAGGATTGCCTCCATGTATTGGACATGACCTTTTTGAAGGTGTAGTTCGACATGACTTGCCGTTATACATTCGGTATTTTGTCACCAAGAAAAGGTGGTTTACTTATGAATATCTGAACAACAGGATTTCTACTTTGAAATACAGCACTCATGACCTGCGAAACAAGCCAGCCAAGGTGCCCAGCCAAAGTGACAAGCTTGGGGGCCATGCAATTCAAAATTGGACGCTGTTAAGATTGCTTCCTTTGTATATAGGCACAAAAGTGGCCGATACAAATGACCCAACTTGGGAGCTCGTGGTCAAACTCATGGAGGTAACTGATCTCATTATGGCACCAAAAATAACTGCAGCTCAAGTTGCATATCTGAAAATTTTGACCGAAGACTACATAGTGTCTCGAAGTATCCTGTTTCCCAGTGCCAAACTACGGCCAAAGCATCACTACATGCTACATTACAGTGAACTTATTCAGGAGTTTGGCCCACTCTGCCACGTGTGGACTATGAGATTTGAAGGCAAACATCAATATTTTAAACAGTGCATACGCAGTTCACGAAACTTCAAGAATGTCACAAAGACATTGAGCGACCGACACCAGCTGTATCAATCATTCCTGGCTGCCCGAGGTTTATTCCGCACTTCTCCAGTGTTCACAGACATGAGCCAGGATGAGCAAACAAGGATTCAGAGTGAGGTTGTGCATTGTCAGATTCGTGAGCATAGTGTCCTGCTAAAGAAAGCCACTGTGGATGGTTGCATGTATGCAGTCGATGACTATGTTCTTGTGTCGGGAACAAGGTTTGATCCTGTGTTTGGTTTAATAATTGCCATTGTGAAAAACATCTCTGCAGAAATATTTCTGTTAAGTGTGTTCGTTCAGCATGCTTGCCAGGTCTCTCGTTGTATGTGTTGCAAAGTTCAGCTTGCACAACAGAACTCCTATGCCCTTTTGAGCTGCTAGACAGGACAGCTTACCAGCCCTACGCTTTCAATGGTGCCACTGTTATTAGACTGAACTTTTCATTTCCTGAAACGCTGTGAGCACTATCAGGCTGGTTTTGCATGCTCAATTGTGTATCGAAATTCTGTTGTTATACCTCACTGTGAAGTTTGTTATAAAAGTTGAATGAAAAAGCATGCCTTGCAATAGCAAAAAAAAGTTTGCCTTGTTGATAGGGCTTCATATAGTATTTTAGTCCTACATTGTTTTACTGCAGACACTCGATATACAGCAAAGCCACTCAGTATGGTACTTTATACAGTAGAACCGTGTTACAGTGCAGTTGTTGATACAGGGAAGACCTTCACTATATTGGTATCTTCACTACAGCTTTAGTTCACCATTTTGCTTTTCTGTGACTACGATTAAGCTTTGCCATGCACAGTGGGTTCTAAAGGAGTGCAAGTTTGCTACTTGTTGAAATGTAGTGCCCATATTTACAGAAAGTTCTTACTGTAGAAAGAATGGTGAATGCTAATTCCAAGCAATCCTGTTAATGCACAAATCGTTATTCAAGGTGACCAGACAATGGCAAAAATCGCTTGCAAAAGGAAAGCTTTCTCGGCCCCATATTTGCAGGCTATCATTGCATGTATGGATTCTGCCACCATTTCTGTAATAGGAAAGCATAGTTACCACTCTGATGGGACTTCAAAGTTCAAAGCAGCCAGTGTGTGCATTCAGGCATAAATTGTAAATTGAAATGGTTCGCTGAAATAACCATGGTGAGTGCAAGTATTGTTTACTCCCATAATTTTCTGAAAACTGTACTTTTGTTTATGGCACAACTACCCACGTTTTCATATATCAGTTTATTCGGTATGACCATCTTAACTATATCAATTAAAAAATTAATGGGCACCTGTCTGAGTGTAATCACAAGCAGTTGTAGCAGCACCAGCAATGCCACCACCTTCTCGCCTTGCAACGTTTCTATATAAATTAGTTTGTATATGTGTGCTTACTCGTGCTTAAGCAACGCAGTATTTCTCTTCAACACAGATGTTCCCTATATGCGGCTTTGCTCTATCAAGATTCTGCTGTATCATACTAGAAAGACGGCTACTGTTGTCGATGTTCCAATATTTGTATCAGTTTATAGTTGTACTGTCAGCCTAAAATATAAATTGTAGCCTGCAAACTCTGATATAGTGCCGTCTTCAAGCAAAGCGAGCTTTGTGGTATGCTTGTTATTATGTAAAAAACTCTTTTCAATTGTTATGTTAAGCCAAGTTGCATTTCTTGTGTGAATTGCCGTGTGAAACTTGCTTGCCCAAGTAGGCAATATTGATATCAACTGCTCTGTATGTGATGTTAGATGTACTGGACAGTCTGTACTCTTTTCCATGCCCCTGGGCTTGGAGCATGTAGTTGCATTGTTTGCTTTGCAACACATTTGCATTTGTCTGTTACCTGGTGTTTTGTGATTTATACTGTTAGATGGAACTTACAAGTTCTGAAAGTTCCAGTTATTTGGTGTGGCAGCTCGCATAAGTGTCATCACTGACCAGTGCAGTGAATACTGTAGGTTCTTCGCTATACAAAAGTGTTTCTTGATGCTTCTCAACAAGCTTCTCGCCACTGCACTGCAGGAAACAGTCCACTATGCCACTTATTAAAATTTGGAGTGGCGATCAAGTGGTGAAAAAGGTGGCTCATGCTACCACTTTAGCAGAGGTGCTTGTTCAGGCAAAAGAAAAAGGAGTCTGCAGTTCTCCAAATGCAAAGGTAACGTCATTATTTTGTCATAATAGCTACTGTTCTGTAGCCACTTCAATATTTGTGTGTTAGTCGGTATGTAATTTTGGAAGACAAAAAAATTTTCTGTAAACCTCTGATGTATAGCGCTTCTGCACGCAAAATTTGTTTATTCAGAATCAGCCCTCAGTTAATATGCTACATTTTATATAAGGTTTCCCATGGCAACAGCTTATACATCATCTTGCGACATTTTCAACTTCTGTTATTTATATTTCTATCCACGTTGAATAACCATTAAAATCTTTTTACGTCAAACACATTTCATGTCTATTGCACTAGCGATTACATGTATCTTTTCATTTTGTCATTTGACATTTCAAGGGTGGTTCTTGTAGCTAAAGCCTGTTAAACATAGACATTGATGCTGTAGTGTGTCATGCTATTGGAAAATGTGATCTTAAGCAGGTAAGAAACTTGGAGGATGGGGCTGTCTTAATGATGTTACCATGAAAAGTGTACTAGTACTTGTCTCCTATTCTATAGCGAATCATGTTTAAGGTGATGCTGCATTTTGCAACATTAAAATTGTTTACACAGGTAAACTATTTTTCTGCTGTAAAGGTGAAAAATAACTCACAGATCGGAGTGGTGAATTAGGAGTACGGTTGTGTATACATGCAGCATTATTAGGTGCGTGCTGTTAACTTTTGGCAGTACTGCTAAAGCTATGGTATCAACCACTGTGGTAATGCATCCGTCTCGGAGGGGAGTTCACAACGTAGCTGAGAAACTTGGAAGAAAAAGGGCTTGCGCACTTCAACAACAGCACTGTTCTGTTCTGCACCACTCCAAAAAAATGAGTACGCATGCACTAACAATGAGAACACTAAGAGAATGCCACAGTTTAAAGGTGCATGGCTGTATTCCTTGCTTTGCTCTTCATCATTTTCCATCTTTAAGCGAAATGAAAAATCTTTCGCCCAGCATAGCCAGCCACAGTGGGCATGTTCACTTGTGGCTCTTTCAAGGCCTAATAATTGTGGTGATAAGCAACTGCAGATTTGCACCATTTCAAAATTGAAACCCTGACATGTACATTATAATGACAATACATTTTGCACTTGTACATGCAGGTCTGCCAAAGCCATGTAAGGGTGTAAGGGCAATGCCTTAGAATAACTTAAGAGGTTTTCGGTACTGCAATACAAGGTGAAGAAAAGGCCTGTCAAGTTCTCGGGAAAGAAAAAGTAAAGAGAACGGGGAAAATTGGGCGAGTTGGTTTCGATTCATTGCAACAGGTAGTGGCAACAATGAAGTTAGAGAAAGAAATGCATTGGAAGAGTGCTAAACTCCAGCTACATTTTATTCACAGAAATCGTTTCCTTGAAAAGTAACAAAAACCGTGCTTCCAGCTTTCACACATAACAGAAAAAGTGTAGACTGAGAAAGAACTTAAAAAGATGAATCACAAAAAATGGATCACGGGAATAAGCTAAAAATGAGTACCTTATTGCTGACATCATCGTGACATCCTACTTATAAATCAATTATGCAACACTGTGCACATGCTTAGCCTTTTCTAACGTTATTTCACTATCCAAAGGTGACGGAGATGTCTGGCTGGAGCATGCACTCCCTCCCTCTCTCTCTTGGCCTTGCATTGCAAGAGTTGTCGTCGCGCTGGTTTTTAATGCTGATGTGCTTTCCAGCATGAAAATCTGAGAGCACGTTAGCTGGTAGAAGCATACCACAGCTAGAAACCAGGGAGTGCATGCAGCAGCCTGACAGCTGTGTCACTTATAGAAAGTGAACCCGGTTAGAAAAGGGCTAAGCATGCGCACAGTGTTCCACAATTGATTTGTATGTAGCATGTCCCCAATAATGTCTACGTATAAGGTTCTTATTTTTAGCTTATTCCTGTGATCGGTGTAATCTTATTTTTTATTTTTTCTCTCTTGATCTACTCTTTCTCTGATATCATGATATGCAAAAGCTGGGAGTACAGTTTTCGTTAGTTTTCAATGAGGCGATTCCTGTGAATAAAATGTAGTTGAAGTTCAGTGCTCATCCTGTGTTTCTTCGTCGTTTGCAGTACTCGTTGCCATGAAAAAAGTCTTAATATATACACATAACGATCAATGTAGGTACCAACAATATCTGCCATGCAAGATATGAATTGTCAAGTTAAAAATGGAAAGCTTGAGTATTTTTCCTTTCTGAAACATCAGGACATTGTGGAAGCTAGCTTCTGTGAAAGATTGCTCAGCTGGCCATGTTTACCTGGAAACAGGAGAACTAAGTGCAAGAACCTAAATGCATCCATTCACTTTGATAAAAAAATGCCTATTCAGAAGAAATTGTTAGCCCTCAGGGAGCCTGGCATACAAGTGAAAGGCATAAAACGCAGCCAGCTATTGTCATGTGTGCCTGCATGACATTCAGTTGCCATAAGTAGCAAGCCACTCTTCTACCTGTAACAGTAGTTTGTGATCTACAGCAGACTGTAGTAGTATGTGCTGCTGTATGGCATCAGACAATCTATGCACTGTGTTACAACATTGGCGTGACGTTGGAGAGCACTAGTACTGCTTACAAGGAGCTCTGTTAGAGAACACTGTGAATATTACTTTGTTTCATATTGTTTTTCTACAGGTTTTCTTGAGAGACTGGACTCAGTTAGATGAAGACATCTTCAAGGACGTATTGGAAGAACTTCCACTTGAAGAGAGAGTATTCATTGTGGCGGAAGTAATTCCACCAATTCCAGTTGACCAGGCTGTTCCAGGTGCTTTATTTTTAATCAGTTACCCGAATTGATTTTTAACTACACCATCTGTGTTTTTTTAACTCGTGCGCAAGTCCAAAACTCTTACAAGGAAGGAATAGGAGCTGCAAGTTGTTTCACTGGCATGACTAGGCCAATAAACTTTGTTTACGCTTAGCAGTGTAACAAAACAGTAATAGTAGTGTGCACTGAAGTGACTGCTAGGCTCACATGTTCTTTTTGGTAGCAAATGCTTACACCTTGAATACCCGACGGGAGACCAGTGTTGCCGTGTTTGCTAATATTTATCAAAATGGAATTCTAATTACAGTAAGTGCATTTCTTTATCTAGATAGAAATAACAAACACGAGGCTGCCCATTCAAAAGCATGTAGCCTTAATTGATGAAAAAAGCTACTTGTCACACTTGTCTTGCATTGTCAGGTAAAATCACTTTACTTGAATTCAGTGTTTTATTTTGCACGTATGATAGAGAATTTTTTTCACTCCTACAGGCAGCTCCGGGCTAGATGATCTAGTGGAAACCTTCCACAGTGCAAACACTCAATTTAAGCTTGAAATTGATAGATTGCCAGTAAGTGTGCAAACTGCCCTTGAAGCTAACGGACCTCTTCCTCCAAGAGAGAGGAGGGAATTGGTGAGGTCCACTGTTGACCAGCTAACAAAATTCTGTTCGAGGCCAAGGCGGGAACTCATCAAGTCTGTAGCTTCAGCCATAGTGCTGAAATTTCCCAGCGCACTGCAAGACAAGGCAATAGGTGGCCACCTCCTCGGTAGAGGTTACGACTCTCTTTTCCAACAACTGGAAAACAGAGTCGAGAACATCTACCGAGGAAAGCAGCCAGCCTCGCCTTCTAACGAGAGAAAACACCAAAGAAGCAAAAAATGGTCCTATGGATGCATTGATTGGCAACCGCGAAGAAATTTGGAGCATCCACAGGACATTGAAGAAAAAATTAATTTCTTGAAGCAGGAGGGTAGGAAGAGCTTGAAAGATGTCAATGTGCCTGTGGCACTTTTATATATGGGGGAAACATATCCGGAACAGAGAAACTTTGTAAACAGTGATCCATTCCCAACCACAACCCAAGTGAAGGAAGAGTGGCCTCTTCTATTCAAAAGGCCATTTTTCTACCAACATTCTGACAAGCTCCTTGGAAAGGATGTAAAGGCAAGCACTGACATTTTATTGTGATCAGGAAGGAATGTTGTAGTTTAAAGGGTAAGCTAAGTAGTTGATAAATCAAGGCTGCACTACACGCATGCATATTGAACACATTTGATGGCTTAACCATTTACCGTATGTTGTATTATAAAGGGTGCTCCAACTATCGTGCAGTAAGGTTTAAAAATATGCAAATACTACGTAGCTGGACAGAACCAAGGTTGTTTGCTATCGCTTGGCGATACTCTAGATTGTTTTGTTGCATTCTGCCTAATTACATAATTAGTCTTAATTAATCAACTTCTCAAATATTATAGTTAGGCAAAAAGTGTCAATGAGAATTGTAGAGCAACATGGAAAAACTGATACAGCATTTTGTTGCTCAATACGTGCTACGTAAGTGTTTTTCCGAGCGTGAAAGAAGCCAACAAATACACGCAAAGTACCTCGAGCGTCCAGTCTCGCGTGGCAATTGATGTTGCTCCACAATATTCTCGTTAGCACTTTTCATTGAATTATAATATTCGAGAAGTTTAAGACTAATTATGTAATTAGGCAGAATGCAACCAAATCTTGAGTATCTCCAAGCGATGGCAAACAACGTTACCTTGGTTCTGTCCAGCTACGTGGTATTTGCATATTTTTAAATGGTACTGCATGTAGGTTGGGACACCCTGTATATGGTAATCATTGAACTTTTTCATAGTTTATAGCATAAAAAATATCATGGCATATTTACTTGTAATCTGTCATGTCTAGCAAAAAAAACAAATTGTAACATTGGAAATAATTTTAAGTTAATTCTTCTTTCAATGTATGACATAAGTTGAATGTGTAACATGAAAAAAAGCTAGTAAACAGTTTATTTTGAGAAATTTTTGCACTTTGAATGACTGCACGAAAATTTGTGAGCGGGTTTGCTTTTTTGTTAACCTGAAAATGATACAGCATGAAATATGGGTTTTCTGTGGGGAGCTTATTTTTACTTGCTAGAAGAACTTAGCACGAAGTGTTTTTACAAGCCATAAAGTCTCTTAGCGCTATCACTGTCATGAATATGTTGCACGATAAAAGCACTGGCGTTACAATAAACATGCCATGTTGCAAGATCAAATGACAGCAGCAGAAACAAACCTTTTGGAGAAAGGCGGAAAGCCATTCTTAGGTTGCATAAGTATCCTAAAGACTTCACAAAGGACAAATTAACATAAAAGTATAGTGTTGCTTACGTTCAATCAAGGAAATCATCAAATTATAAAAAAATGTTCTGTGATGTGCTTTTCTAGCTTTTTTTTCAACTTTTTTTTCTCCAGGTTTTGAGCTATTCAATTGGTTTTTGTATCATGACAAAACATTGCCGTACCTGCATGGAATATTATACATGATGGGCAATGACATTTGCTCATAAAATTGCAACTGTGTATTTTATCAAATTGTGATTTGTTCTTTTTAAATAACAATTCCTTTTGCTGAATAACCCCATTTTTTTCTGATGCAGACGTGTGCAAACTTTTTTCCAAATGTAAACATTGGTTAGGCATTTCCTTCTCGAAAAACAGATTACGTATGAGACACAGGAATCGTACATTTTTAACTGTCATATTTTGCTTGCAGCACACATGCATATGTGGGGGTCGTGTATCATTAGTGAGTGTTTTATTTTTGTTTCAGGCTGTGTTTGAGGAAAACATGGCAGCATGTGCACCGCTGCTGCATAAGCACTTGGCACCTGTGCTGAAGAAGGACACCATGTACTTGATTTTTCAAGTTGAAGAACAACAAAAAAGAGGCAATGCTAAGGCATCGGAAGAAGCACTGATGCCACTTCTGTGTGCCTACTTTAAGGAAAATGAAAGGCAGCTTTTCCAAGTTTTCGAAGTAAGTCGCATTTTATTACTTGGTTTCCTCCTTAGTACTGACATGAAAACATTGTCCTACTCCTGATGGTAGCTCTCCAGAATGTAATTGTCATTTGACGGCTAAATTTTTTGAGATTGCTACAAATAATTGATGTCATGTGCGGTAGAGTCGCTGTTCTATCGGTGCATGTCTTTTTACGTTTCGCAATGTATTCGGCACAAATATTGCGGAAAAGCGGTGGGGAGGCACGTTTTCTTTCCAGCAAGCAGGTGAGTTTGGTTAAGAGAATAAGCTACGAGACTGTTCCAATGCAGTACTCAATCACCATATGCAAATACACTGCTAGAGACATACTTGAGGTCATGGTGTAATGAGATGTTTAGGCATGTTGGGTGCAATATGTGGATTGACAGCAAAGTGTCCTTTCGTGTGCCCAGCAAAGGCGCGAGCGGCAATGCTTGCATAACATGCATTTGCTGCCTTTCAGGCATCACAAGTAACCAGTCGGTTACATATAATAAAAACGGGCTAAACAAAATCAATGCATAGAACGCATTGTGATTCGAAATAGTTTAGTGTGCATATTTGAGATTTCATTGCACCTAAACTAGGCACCTCCAAAACCCCCATTTTAATGCCTAAAATTTCACCCTCTGCTCATTACTACTGAACTTAAGTATTCATAATCATAGCCTCGAACTTTCTTCCCACTTAGATTTTGCTAGCTGTGGTAGCCTTTCAAATTCCATAATACACTTCGTAATCTCAGTGCTACCCTTGGAATCGCAATGTTCAAGGTTTGGCTTGTAATTTGATCAGATGCGTGAAATTGTTAGCATAAAATTATGTGCAAAATTAACAAGGTTTATGACATATACAAAGCTGTTGCTGAAGCATTGTTCAATCATTTACAAACTCGATCTTTATTTTTTTTCACATAACTGTAAAATGCCAAAGCAATGAGGCTAAAAAGAAATGCTGCTGTGTAGTGGCCTCCTGATTGCATTCAACCTACCATTGATTGTGCACAAATTTTCAATCAATTTGTGCTACATAAGTGTTAGGATATAAGCACGCACTATAACAATTTGCAGTGTAGCGCATCGAAGTTACTTTTGTAAAAGCATGTAGTATGAAATATTATGCAAGTTAATATCAACCACTTGAGGGGTAAAATTAAGTGGAACCAGAAGCTGAAAAACATAACTTCTCACTTCCATTGCACTAGCACTGTATATTTCGTTTTATCACTGTGTAAACAGCTCACTTCACTATAGGCAGCAGAATACCAGGTGACATTCTGTTTCTGTACTAACTGATGTCTTGAAAGGAAAACAGTTCACTAAGTGCTTGGTGCCACTGGTGCAAATCGCACCCCCCCCCCTTTTTTTTTTCTTTCAGGAAGGAACAAGCATAACAGAAAAGCTGGAAGAGCTGCCTCTCATACCTACTGTCATCGCACTGGGTAAATGGCCATATAGGCTTCAATTTGCACTGTTGTCATGTATTTGCATGCGTCTTGTAGGAAAGTATTAACTCGAAGTTACGAAACAATAATCAATCTGAGCATGGGCATTTATTCCAAGCACCCCCTGTCTAGAGGTATGTGAATGAACAGTATCCCTTCACTCGCAGATTGTGAGACCATTAATAAATGCATCAACGATACTCATTACCGTTGACTCCCGTTAATACGAAGTTCACGGGCACTGCGAAAAACTTCGAATTAAACGAACTTCCAATTAACCACAAAAAAACAAAAACGGATATTTTTATTCGAAAAATGACTGAAAAAAAATCGGTTATTGCCGTCTGCTTCTGCTTGCGGCATCTTGCTACGGAGAGCAAGTTCTGCAGGCTGTAGACGTGGCCGAGTGCTTCGTCGGCATTGCTCTCTGCATCAAAAAACCGCTGCGCGATGGCAAGGCCCGCAGCTACATCAGCAGCCGCAGGTTGTGGCTCACTTAGAATGTTGTCGCCGTCAATTTCGTTAGCAGCCTCGTTGGGCCGAACCATTTAAATAATTTCACTGTCCGTCAGCGCACTGCACGTTTCAACAGTGCCATCAACGGCGACGTACTCTTCGAAAGTGACGTCACTGAGAGCTGCTTGAAGAGTATGGTCGTCGAGCTCGCTTGTGTCTGCTTCCCCCGCTGGAGAAGACGAACCAACTCCCGCCACACTTGCACTAAAAGCACATGCCCTGAAGCAGTTTGCAATTGTTTCTTCTTTAACGCGGCCCCACGCTTGCGCTAACATGTGGATAGCACTGAGGACGCTCACGTCGTACTGCATGGAGCTCTCCATGCACAAGAGCATCCGCTCGAGAAGGTGCTTTCGGTACAGCACCTTCACATTTTTTATGATCCCCTGATCCATGGGTTGCAACACCGATGTTGTGTTGGCTGGCAAGTAGGCGACACGGATGGCACTCAAGGCCGGCACATTCATGTGGGCACTGCACTGATCAACAAGAAGCAATACCTTACGGTTAGATGATGCGAACTTGCGATCTAGTTTATGTAGCCAGTCTTTAAATAGTTCCGACGTCATCCACGCCTTTCTATTGGATGCGTAATAGACAGGCAGCGTTTTGACGCCCTTAAAACATCTAGGCTTAGCGGCCTTGCCGAGCACCAGCAGGCGACATCGCTCCCTGCCAGTCATGTTCGCCGCAATTAAAACGGACACTCTCTCTTTGCTGCTTTTCCCTCAAGCACAGTCATCGTCCTTGAAAGTCAATGTCTTCTCGGGTAACATCTTGTAAAAAAGTGCCGTCTCGTTGGCATTGAAGATGTCTTCCGGCTTATATTCGCTCAAGTATTCGCGAAGCTGTTGTTTTCTCCACGTCGCACATGTTTCCTGGTCGACGGACGCCCTTTCGCCACTCACGCTTTTTAACACCAGGTCGTGACGTTGCTTGAAACGTGTCAACCATCCATCTGAAGAGGCAAAGTTTTCAATTCCTAACATCGCCGCAAGCGATAAGGCTTTCGCTGCAACGATATCGCCACTGAGCGGAAGGTGATTGCTCCGTGCCTCCCTAATCCAAATGAGCTACGCTTGCTCTAACTCCGGATGGGCGCCGGTGCGCATTCTCTTGCGAGACATCTTGAACTGGTCTTTTTCAACCGCTTCGAGTATCGAGCGCTTGCTCTTCAGGAAGTTTGAAAGAGTGTTGGGCTTGATGCCGTACCTTCGCGCGATGTCGTGCTTGGCAATGCCTCTTTCCTCAACTTCTTTCATAATCTTTACTTTCGTCGCCAAGTCAAGCGTCCGATAAGGTCCGCGGGTTGCCATTGTCGCGACCTGCAGGTGAAATGCGGCGCGCCGCAAGCGGAACCTCTGTGCAACGAGGCCTGACGCACTACAACACTCGAGGAAACAAACGGAGAGCACAGAGAGGCCTAGTACGTCAACGCCACAGAAAGACCACGTGACGCGGCTAACCTTGCCGCCTGATGATTTCGGCGCTT
>NC_051156.1:70862999-70909048 GCF_013339745.2 Dermacentor silvarum
TTGATTAGGTCATGCCGGTACAAGTTACATTCGTGTCGCATTATTATTTATGTCGGGGGGGGGGGCGACAACCAGGTGCCAGGTATAACACTCATTGCAACGCCAGAGATGGCACAGTTGCTAGAACTGGTGATACCACGGATGCTGCAACCACAACGTTGTCTGAAAAATGTGAACAAAAGTTACGAAATAGAAGTGGCCCAGTTTTATTGCATAAAGAGTTAGAACTGAAGTTATTTTCAAAGCGTGCAGCAATTCATCAAATAAAACGGATTCGCCACACAGGGCTATCATTAACCGGTGCAGCGTGTTTGCATCTAGACACGCCAAAATAATAATTGAGAAACGAAGAAAATAGCATGTTAAACGAGATATTGATTCCATATAGGACATACACAGGAAAGTGCGAAATGTGTTTGCGCGAGCACGTTTGGTGTGGGCAACGTGACCCTGCGTGTAGTGTGTGAAAAGTGCACAACCGCGTATTGGACAACGTTTGTAAATAGTAGCTCATTGTACGATATCATAATCACCTGCCACCTACCTCTCCCTGTATCTCCCACTTCCCCTTACTCCAGTGAGGAGTAGCAGGCTAGAGACACGATCTCAGGCCGACCTCTCCTCCTTCTCTCATTAAATATCTTCTCCTCCTCCAATATGATGTTATGCCGCCTGGCAAACCAAGCAAAAAAATTTCCCTCTAGTATCACCTGGCCCAATTTCTTGAAATAATAATATCGTTTCTAATCCGGTGTATAAATTCTTTATTTTTGTCTCCTATCATTACCTGTTCCCAGGTAAGCTAAGCCACGCCTTCTTGTCTTCCCATGTGCCGCTAATTCATAAATGCTCGTTAAATGTCTCTTTACCCTTTGGCATTTATGACTCGCCTAATTAGCATGCCTACCCTTGGTGAGAAGAGGGGTCTTTCCGGAGCTGAATACGGAAGTGGGTTAGCCGCAGGAAAAAGAAGCTGTAGAAAGAGGAGAGAAGCTAGCGACCGAAAGGGCAAAGAAGTAAGAGGCGAAGGAGCGCAAAGAAGACAGAGAAGCAAAGGGGCGACAGGTAAAAGAAGAAAGGGAAGCAAAAGAGCGACTGATAAGAGAATAAAGAGAAGCTGAAATAGCGGAGAGAGAAAGACAAAGACAACACGAGTTATAACTCGATCGACTTCACTTACAGCAGCGCACAGACGCTCCCGCTCCGGCAGAGTGGATAGCACTGAAAGACACTAGCTTCCGTCTGAACCCAAGCAAGCTGCTTGTGGCATTCGATGAAACAAAAGATGACCAGAATGATACTTGCATGATTTGAGACAGTTGCTAAAGCCAGAATTGGCAAGAGGATCAATAGGCCACTGCGTTGAGCACTGTTGCGTAGAAGCACTTAGTGTGTACGGTAGACTAACGCCACCGATGCCTCTATTAGGAGGGTGAAAGCCGCTCTACCAAAAAAAACATGTGGTTGATCCCTCTTATATAGGAATCGGTATAGAACACGAAAGTGAAACGTGTCTTCACAGAAGTAGTGTAATGTTATTGCACATTGATATAATGTCTATTGGTGTTTGTGGCTAAAGCGCCCTTAGGCGTTGATGCACCCACGCTGAAGCATGGTGGCACGTCTCCTCCATCACGACTCCAACGTCGATTGACCATGAGCAACCGTCGTGCATATGGAAGCTGCACTACGCTGCACCGCTAGCACAACGCGAAAGACGAAGCACGTAACTGACAAACAATACAACGCGCAAGACAAAGCACGTAACTGAATCGTCCCGAGTCAAATCAGCGCGTACAGCGCGTCGTAATTGCAGCCTCCGCGCTCAACTTCAGAAAACATTTTCAGAGCTAATCGCGGAGGCACGCTCCGCTGTGGCTGAGTACGGTGAACGCCACCTAGGTGGCGTTGGGTAGTGTTCTTGATGCCAGCGTCCCTTCGAATGATGGCATCGAGGCGTCGTAGTGCTGAGACCACCGAAGGTTCACTGTCGGTGCGCGTTAGTGTCATAATGCAGTACTTCTCTTTTCTGCTCGTAGGCGGCGGCACCGCCCCGAGCAAGAGCGCGGGTACACGGAGGAGTGTTAGATATATAAGGCGCGTCTGTGTAGCTCTCTGCAAATGCGTTTGTGGCGCAATGGGTTAAACGCTCGGCGATGTGTCGTCGCGGACCGAGAGGTCGTGGGTTCGATTTCCAAATTTTGCATGTTTGTGGAACTTTTTCTTCTGGTTTCTTTCTTTGTATTATGTCCTATGACGTATTTCCGTGACGGAAATACGTCATGGGACGTATTTCCGTCATTTCCGTGACGGAAATACGTCAGTGAAGTCTTGGTGGACCCCGGCATAAAACACCTTCGTGTTAAAAGATTTAGGTTTACGGTAGAAGGGCTTCCGAGATGAGTTTAGGACAGGAAAGCCCGCCGATGTCAGGAATGCGCCGCGCGGCTCAGCCAGCATTTCGACAGGTGGACCGAACTTTCAAAGTCTGGTCACTGCGAAATACCCTCACCAGAATGCCGTGGCGGTCGCCGTAGCCGGGGGCTCGCAGTACCGCCTCGCACACCAGGCACATCCTCTGTCTCCTGCGTCTTCCGATCCTGACGAGCCCTCTGTTCTCCAACGCGGTCACGCGCACGACCAAATAGTCACATTCAGAGAAATCCTCCTCCACTACTGGAGAGAGCAGTTGCGCTATCCCCCCCCCCCCCCCCGCACACTTCAGACGCAACTACAGGCGACTACATCAGACGCGAACTTTCCCAAACCACGTGCTATACCCCCGAATTTGCCCCGACGCATACTCCCCACTCTGCAAAGCCTGCGAGGCCCACGCTGACCTCGATCACATCACCTGGGCATGCCCGAACCTACACCCACCACACACCCACCGCACTAACACTACTGCGACGTAGCGTTTACACGACCTTTAATACGCCCCGAAGGCGCGGCGGACCGATCACACTCGAGGCACAGATCAGTCTCAAGATGAGTTCCCCACAAGCGATGAAGACGACGAAGCCGATGAGATTATGAACATGTGCAGTCAACGAAGAAGTCACTAAGAAATGCCCACACTAATTTCCCCCACGTGCGAGCGGCCAGCCTGGCCGCAAACTTAAAGGGACGGCGAACGCCTTGTGAAAGGCTTCATGCGAGAGACGTGGACAATCTCGGCAGCGCGACAGCGGCGGTCCAGTTGGAACCACAATAGGTTGGACGAGAGAGATAACTAACGGAGAAGGTTTGCTCTGAGACTCTGTATGGGCCTATGAACCGAAACAAACTTTTCGCATAAGCCGGATGGCGAACTGGAGTCCGGCGTCGACACAGAGCGAGGACATCCTCTATATACGAGGTATATGACTCGCCGAGTTGTTGTTTGCGAGTGTCGAGTGTCTTCTTAGCGATGGCGGAACGAACAGCTGGAGTACCAAAAACCTGTCGGAGCTGCTGTTTGAAAATATTCCAGTCGGTGAGGGTCGATCTCGTGGTTGAAAAACCAAGTCTTCGCTACGCCCGTGAGGTAGAAGGAGACGTGGCGTAGCTTCATCACCTCGTTCCAGTCGTTAGCAGAACTCACCCGGTCGTAATTGTCAAGCCAATCCTCCACATCTTCACCACGGAAGCCAGCGAACATATGGGGGTCGCGCTGGGGCCCACTGACGATCCAAGATGAAGAGGCTGCGGCAGTCGGAGCCAATATTGTAGACGTAGAAGTGCCCGATGGCTCGTCCTGCGGCATGTTGGCGGACAGCTGGCACAAACGGCGACCTGAGCGAAGCTCCAGGAGGTAGAGCGGGTGAGCAGAGGACGGGGGACCGAGGATCAACCTCCACCACTTGCGACGTAGCGTTTACACGACCTTTAATACGCCCCGAAGGCGCGGCGGACCGATCCCACTCGAGGCACAGATCAGTCTCAAGATGAGTCCCCCACAAGCGATGAAGACGACGAAGCCGATGAGATGATGAACATGTGCAGCCAACGAAGTCACTAAGAAATGCCCACACTACACGCATCATAACTACGGCCGCGCAGTGGGAGACTTTGCTGCTCAGCTACACCCAGAAGAGCACCTCTGGGCCGTCCGGATGGCCGAACACGCCGCCAGAAAGCAAGGACTGGCCGCCGTCTGAGGAAGGGGAGGCCTGGGGGCTCCGCCGCCCCCAGACTCCATCATGGACACAATAAACTTTTTTCTCTCTCTCAAAGACTGCACAGAGGTACATTGCACTTAGAGAACTTCTGATCAAGGTGCATTTCCTCACCAGTTCCCACCCGAGCATTTCACTCTATCTGCAAGAAAGGAAAGCTAAGTCCCTTCGTACAAGATGTGCCTGAATTGGCCCCGCAGGGGCGTCTGCGCAAGCAGGCGTTTGGTGAGTTGCGCCACCACGTACCCGAGCACATGGGGGTTGGACCCTCCCGCGTGTAGCGTGCGCGGCTTAGCCGTGTCTGGGGAAAGGGGGATCCTGGGGGTTGAAACCGATGCCGGCTGTTTTGGACCTTTGAGGCCCCCCGGCGGAGGCAACACACCTCTTCGGCCTCTGCTTCACATAGACGGCACCCCTGGGCTGACCCACCCAGGGGAAATCGGCAGTTGCCTTTTCCTGTCCTCCTCTTAAATCTTCGTCTTTCTCTCTCACTTTCAATCTATCCTGTCTTCTTTTCACTTCCTTTTACTTCCGTTTTCTCAGGCAGCTAGGGTTAACCTTGTGTGGATAGCCAACCTTGGATATTCCATATTTGGTTATAGTACAGGCGTACAGCTATCGTTTGCAGGACCAATCTTTTCCAGGTATTGCAGCGTCCCCTAGTTGGGCTCCATGGGGGGTGGCTGGCGCTGCTGCCGAACATTCACCTATACTTATGGCAAGTTCATTCCCCCCCCCCTCACTGATCGCCGTCTGAAACGAGGGCGCACCGAAGATGTTTTCCAGGTTTTTGGACGTCAAACACAGAACTTTCCCCGATTTCATGTGATCCACTCAGAAAAAACAGACAAATCAGTACGAACAATCTCACCTTTCCTTGTGTCAAAGACTCTGACTGATATTTTTGGACCAGGCTATAAAGCATCCAGGATGGCAAGCGGGGATCTCCTCTTGGAGCTCCGTGATATGAAACAATACGAGAAACTACCCAACCTAGTGGCATTTGGAGAAGCTCAAGTAACAGTAACCCCGCACCGTACCATGAAAACCACCCGTGGCGTTCTATCACATGATGATCTGTTGCAGCTGAGTGAAGCTGAACTCCTGGAGGGCTTCAGTGAGCAGAATGTAATCAATGGTAAACGGATCAAGATGAGGCGCGACGGCAAGGAAATCCAGACCAAGCATCTGATACTTACTTTTAACATCGAGTGTTCTGCCCGAAACCATCGAGGGCCGGATAAATCAAGCTTCGTGTTAGGCCATACGTGCCAAATCCTCTACGATGTTTCAAATGGCAGCGGTTCGGCCATAGTTCACAGAACTGTCGAGGCCGCCAAACTTGTGCGAAATGCAGTGCTTCTGAACACTCCTCCGAGTCTTGTGAAATCTCTCTACATTGTGTTCACTGTGATGGGGAGCACGCCGCCTACTCGCGGTCGTGCCCAACCTGGAAAAAAGAAAGGGAAATAGTAACTATTAAAGTGAAGGAAAACATAATTTTCAAGGAGGCACGCAGGCGGGTATTGCACCTGCCAAAAACCAGTTTTGCCCAAGTGGCGCGTCAGGGGGCAGCGCCACAACGGCTCCCGGCGGCTGTCTGGCACACGCGTAGTGGGCCGGCGGTGACGCCATCCGCCCCCTCGGCGGCTGCAGCTAGCGCTGCTCCGCCATCTCAGAACAAGGGGCCATCGACCTCCGGGCTGGTGGCCTCCAAGGTCTCGTCCCTCGAGACGAGGCCTTCACGTCCAACTAACCGCTCGCAAGTGCGCGTGTCCAGCGCCTCGCAAGAAGACATGGGCACAACACCAAGCGTGAGGGCGCAGCCAGCGCCTAAGGAGCGGCGCAATTCCATCCACCGCTCCAAAAAAGAAAAATCTGCCAGGTTCCACGACATCACGACACACTACCAGTTACAGAGACGCGTATACCCATTCCCTCGCGCTAGGTTAGACAGGGCGCAAGCAGTACACTACAGGAAATTACAAACTGATTCTTACATAAACCCAAGACTCATGCACGCCATGTATTCAGACATGTACACTACAAACAGATGCACATCCTGTGGCGAGGTTGCCACACTTAATCACATGTTATGGGAATGTCAGGACATAACAAACAATTCGGGCAGTGCCGACACCTCCGTCTCTTCCACCACCAGCCTCCGCTCGCGTTGGAAGACCGCTCGAACCTGACAATACAGCTCTGGGCCGTCCAGGGAGCCGAGGAAGCCGCTTCGAGACAGGGTCTCGGAACCGCGTCCGCGGGGGTGCCCAGACCCACTAAAAATACGCCGGACTCAAATCTCATTGATTTGATAATAAAGCTTATGTTCTTCTTCGTGTCACAGCTCCTGGAAAGGGCCCGTGAGCTAACTTTGTATTCTTGAACGCACAGCACAAAAACACATTCAAAATGGACACACAAATTTTACAGTGGAATGTGAGAGGACTTCTCCACAACCTCGCCGATATTAGGGAACTCCTTAATAAATATAACCCGAAAGTGATGTGTGTTCAGGAAACACATCTAAAACCCACACAAACAAACTTCCTCAGACAATATGCTATCTTCCGTAAAGACCGTGACGTTGCTGTTGCCTCCTCTGGAGGTGTAGCAATAATTGTGGATAAATCTGTTGCTTGCCAGAATCTCTCTCTTCAGGCACCACTTGAGGCGGTGTCCGTGCGAGCGATACTCTTCAACAAGTTGGTAACCATCTGTTCTATTTACATACCGCCAGACTACAAACTCAGCAAAACGGAATTTTATACGCCAACTGACCAGCTCCCGGAACCATACATTATTGCCGGTGATTTTAATGCTCACAGCACTTTGTGGGGAGACTCCCGGTGTGACGCCAGGGGTCGGCTTATAGAGAACTTTCTAATAACCTCTGGTGCATGTCTGTTTAACAAAAAGGAGCCCACATATTACAACATCCACCATAATTCATTTTCTTCCATAGATTTAGCGATTGGCTCTGCTACCCTTCTTCCCTATATAGAATGGAATGTCGTTAAAAATCCATTCGGGAGCGACCACTTTCCTGTGACACTCACTCTGATAGAAGAGCATGACAGTCCTCCCCACGCCCCCGTTGGTAAATAAAATCAGCTGACTGGAAAGGTTTTAAAGAGTCAACCTACTTATCACCAGATTTTATCAACGATTTTAGTATTGACGACGCAGTAGCATATTTACTAGTTTTATACTCCACGCAGCTGAAAAATTCATTCCACTAACAAAAGCCTCTCATGTAAAAGACGGGATCCCTGGTGGAATGAGGAGTGCAGACTGGCACGAAAGAAACAGAACAAAGCGTGGGGGGCATTGCGTCGCGCCCCCACTGCGGAAAATCTTATCGAATTTAAGCTGGTAAAATCACAGGGAAGGCGTACGCGGCGACAGGCAAGGAGGACTAGCTGGGAGAGGTTTCTAACTAGTATAACATCCTATACCCAAGAGAGTAAAGTATGGAATAGCCTAAGAAAGCTAAAGGGGCAGCAAATCCACCCATTACCCTTAGTTGACGACCATGGGAATACCTTGGAAGACCAGGCCAATGCTCTGGGCGAACACTTCGAACGTGTACCAAGCTCCATACATTACTCAAAATCATTCCTTAAATATAAACAAATAGCAGAACTTAAGTCACTGGATCGCAAATGCAGACCGAACGAACAATACAACCGTCTATTTTATATAGCCGAGCTGAGAGCTGCCTTGAGCGTATGCAGCAGCTCCGCACCGGGACCTGACAGAATCATGTATGACATGATTAAACTTACACACTGACACACAGATGATACTTCTGGGACTTTTCAACTCTATCTGGGCTGCCGGATACCTGTCTTCCTCATGGAAAGAAGCTATTGTTATTCCAGTTTTGAAGCTGGGCAAAGACCCTTCCTCGGAGGCAATTTACCGCCCGATAGCTCTCACAAGTTGCCTGTGTAAACGTTTTGAAAAAATGATTAATCGCCGACTTAAACATTTCCTTGAACTGAACAATATGCTTGATCCCTATGAGTGTGGCTTTAGAGAAAGGCGGTCCACAACTGACCATCTTGTGCGCATTGAAGGACATATACGTGACGCATTTGTACATAAACAGTTTTTCTTGTCGATATTTCTCGATATGGAAAAGGCGTACGACACAACTTGGCGTTACGGAATTTTGCGAGACTTGTCGGGAATGGGCATCCGTGGAAATATGCTAAACGTAATAGAAAGCTATTTGTCTAACCGTACCTTCCGTGTGAACATCGGCAACGTACTGTCGCGTCAATTTATACAGGAAAATGGTGTACCCCAAGGAGGTGTGCTCAGCTGCACACTGTTTATCGTGAAGATGAACACGCTTCGTGCTTCATTACCGCCAGCTATTTTTTATTCTGTCTACGTAGACGACATACAAATAGGTTACAAATCCTGCAACCTTATAGTGTGTGACAGACAGGTACAACAGGGCTTGAACAAAGTGTCCAAATGGGCAGACGAAAACGGATTCAAAGTGAACCCCCACGAAAGTTCTTGTGTTCTTTTCACCAGGACGAAAGGGCTTGTTCCAGATACCACTATCGAAATGTACGGACAACAAACACCTGTCAACAAAGAGCACAAGTTCCTAGGCATCATACTTGATTCTAAACTTACTTTCATTCCGCATATAAAATATCTCAAGGTGAAATGTCTAAAAACGATGAACTTACTGAAAATGTTATCTCACACATCCTGGGGTAGCGACAGGAAGTGTTTACTGAATCTTTACAAGACTCTCATTTCATCACGATTGGATTATGGTAGCGCGGTATATCACTCTGCCGCCCCTAGTGTGCTGAAGATGCTGTATCACGTCCACCATCTAGGTATCCGCCTGGCCACTGGCGCTTTTAGAACAAGCCCCATTGAAAGTTTATACGTCGAATCAAATGAGTGGTCACTCCACCTGCAGAGAACGTACACCAGCCTCACATATTTCCTTAAAGTCCACTCTAATCAGCAGCATCCGTATTTTAATACCGTTAACAATATGACGTGTGCTACACTTTTTCGTAATCGTCCATCTGTAAGACAGCCTTTTTCACTGCGTGTCAGGGAGCTTGGAGAAGAAATGGACATCCCACTCGTCGAACATCGCTTAATGCCTTCAGCCAAGCTGTTACCACCTTGGGAGTGGCAGGTAATAGCATGTGATATATCATTTGTAGAGGTTACGAAGCACGCTTCAGAGGTCGAAATCCCAATGCATTTCCTAGAATTACAGTCCAGTCCAATTACAGTCTGTGCACGAGTACATATCACTCGTGCACAGAATTTTACACAGACGCTTCTAAATCATACGCAGGAGTATCTTATGCAGCCGTCGGTCCGTCTTTCTCGGAATCTGGCGTACTCCACCCAGAAACAAGTATCTTTACGGCTGAGGCCTACGCAATATTGTCAGCCGTAAAGCATATAAAGAAATCAAAACATCATAAAACTATTATATTTACAGGCTCCCAAAGCGTCGTAAAAGCCTTGAAGTCACCCTGTAAACAGAAAAACCCTGTCCTCATTGAGCCCTATTCTGTTCTTTGTAGAGCATATGCAACTAACCAGCATGTCATTATATGCTGAGTGCCTGGGCATAGAGGCATCGAGGGCAATGTTCTTGCCGACGAAATGGCCACATCAGTCACATCACCCGCTAATAACCTTACAGCTGCTGTTCCTGCAACAGATTTGAAACCTTTCTTGCGAAAGAAACTGCGAAGCCACTGGCAACGCTTGTGGGACGCAGAAACAAATAATAAGCTTCATTTGATTAAGCCACAGTTAGGTTACTGGCCGTCCGTAACAAAAACCCGGCGAACTGATATCCTATTCTGTCGTCTCAGAATAGCACACACGTACGGCACCCACAATTTTCTATTGAATGGTCATGATCCTCCAACCTGTGGTAGATGTGGCGAGAGGCTCACCGTCCTCCACGTCCTCCTGGAGTGTCGGGAAGCCAAAAGAGAAAGAAACACTTTCCTCTAGCATATCGCTACTGTCTCCCTCTACATCCCGCTATGTTCCTTGGTAAAGAACCGCTCTTTAACACCAAAGCAGTCATCGCATTCTTGAATGATGTTGTGCTACATGTTATTAGGCCAATAAGTTCGTAGCGCATCCTCTCTTCAGGGGATGTTGCTGTTATAGTTCTTTATAGCACATGTCTCCAGGCCCTTGTGTTTCAAGGGCTCTGTTTTAGGCACTTGTGCTTCTGGCCAATTCTTACGTCTGTAATATTTTGTGTCTTATCACTCTTTTGCAATGCACTGTTCATGTCTATAGTACATATCATTAGTGATTGCCATAATCTTATTACGTATAGATTTTACGCACTTTACAGCGACTGTTTTTAGGCCCCTTTACAGTCATGCCACATCTGTTCATGTAATTGACTATTCATATATCACTAACAAGCCATTACCATCGTCTTGGCGCTCTTTGGCCACATCTGGCCCTTGCGCCAACAAACCACAATAATCAATGCCTGAATTGGCAGACCAATTTTTGGAAGCGCAGGAAGGCACCAATCTCTCCAAGATCAAAAAAGAGGAGCCAGAGAACGGAAAAAATATTGTCACACAATAAATATTGTCACACACCCCATTAACGAGGCGCCGACGCCGGGCCAAATTCTAAAGCCGACTTATCAGCTTCCAAAAATGAGCCCACGGAAGCAAGAAAATCTAATAAGAGGCCGTCTAGTGCACCAGCGAACGCCGGTTGTGGTCCAAAGACCGAGTCAGAACCCAGAGTTGTCAAAACACAACAAAAGATATTCTTCAAACAAGGCAGTTACATACACGCGTCCACATTTCGGCTAGACACATTGCAATACAATTCAGATGGGTATTAACAAAACCCCGGAAAAAAATTAACGACGAGCACTAAGAGTCAGACACCTAAAGTACAAAATGAGTATGAAGACAAAGTCTCCAATCGTATTCACCCGTGCTGGTCTTGAGTCGGATGATCTCGGCGTAGCTCGAAGCAAGTGTCGAAGAAGGAACTTCTTCCCGAAATGCAGACGCTTGATGAACACATCGGTTAACTTGCCGGGGAACCCCATTCCGCAGACGGCCAAGCCTTTTACGTCACCTGTCTTCACCGGCGCGGTCTGGTCCCCCTTCCAACTCCTGCACGGCGCTTCTGGAGCCTTCGGTCGGAGTTGTCATCCCGAAGCGGGAACAAAGCCTGGGAATATTCTAGACGTTTCTCGAGTTTTCGACCGCCTCCATCAGAGCGCCATCGAGGAGGGTGGTGACTCATCCGTAGGCTCAAGCCGCGTTGCTTTCCTCTCTCTCTCTGCTCGCCAGGTGAGAGGGTGTTTCGATGCACTCTCTCTCTCGTTACCGTCGCCTTCGCATATGTTGTTTTTGTTTATAGACTCCGCTAATAACGTCGGCTGTCTGAGGCGTATGAGCTCTCTCCCTCTGTCGAAGCTGCCACGGGGGCGGCTTGTTCCTTGGTGGCTTGAGTGACACACGGCGCGCCCTTAGATTATGCGCTTTTTCGTGACAGACATTCAAACGGTATTTCAAACATCGCGTCGCCTTTCGAACTCTTGCAGCATACAGCGCTTTCATAGTTCAAGATCTTCCTTTAATCAATCGTTTTTGCCTAGAGCTATCGCAGAGTGGAACAAATTACCAGATAGAGCCGTCAGCGAGCGTAACCACATTATCTTTAAACAGCTGCTTACTGATTACCTCAAACTCTAACTTTATAATGACTGTACTGCGTTTTGCTTCTTTCGCGATTGCCGTTGCACAATGGGACTTTGCATTGTAATCGGTGTGCCGCGAAGTTTTTCCCTTTTTATTGTCTTCCTTTTCGTTTTAGTTGTGTTCTCAAACGAAACCCACAGGCTGTAGGAAATTGTAACCATGTCTTTATTCCTATTCTCACCTTCTGTAAACCCCCCCCCCCCCCTTATGTAATACCCCGACAGGGGTCCTTAAGGGAAAATAAATGATGGTGATGATGATTTTACAGACACAACCAGATTTCGCAATCATGCGTACTCATCGTCTTTCAAATGCACAAAAAATTACATCGTCAATACCAGAATGTCATACAAAGTATGCTGTAACAGAATATGTCAGGTGGGAGCGGAATCACTTCGTCCATATAAGAGAGCGACTTCCTGTGTCGGAGTCGAGATTTTTAGCAATAGATGTGATAAACGGCACCATCTCTGACTGTTTTGTTGTCTCAGCTTTACAGCTTTAAACTAGAGCTTAAATAGCAGGAAGTGCATGCTCGTATATTTATTCGTTCTAGCGGAAGTATGTGTTCATTCATTCCTCTTCATAGCAGATTTTAATGCTTATATTGCACGGGGAAGCTCACTCTGATTTTTTGTGCATTGTGTAATTGCAAAGTGAAACACTATGAACGAAGCACGTACGTTTAGCAATAGTGATGCCGTGATGTTATTTAGTGTATAGGCGCATCCGGCACCATTGTATTCACGGAAAAAATCGCGACCAGGCGGCTGCTGAATCACAGTTTGCAACTAGAAGGCATCTGCTTCAAGGGCAATATCAGCATTGGTGTAGTGTGGTAGATGTCTGTTACTTTATGTTGGAACCTAAAGTATGCACATTCCTAAATATGGCTCTGTGGGGTGCTCAAAAATATATTTGCCATAATCTTTTCCCTCAACTCAGACTTTACTGGGTGCAAAAGACTGCTTTTGCAATTAGTGCACAATTAAAGCAAACTGTTGGATGCTAGAAAACTAGTGCATCTGCGAAGACATAATAAACACTGCTGTCGTAGGAAACTGAAACGTGAACTGAGGAGAATGTGGTGACACCATAATCGACGGCACCTACACCCTGTTCATGCGATCGGGGCCACGGTACGTGTCCTACTGCGAAACATTTTCTAGGCATATTAGAGAGCTTTAGATTAGGGGACGCAACTGGTTTGGGGGACCAAATGCCCAATGATACTTTGCTTTTGCGACACCCAAGCTGCTTTCCTATGCATGCGTAACGCAAGGTTCTTGCGTTTGCTAACATAAAGATATCTATTGTCACATTTATTAGAGCGGTAGCTTGTTACGGGCTCACGCCTCTAGTTCTTTTGATGTGCGCTCCCGTTGACCGTCACAAAAATCCGAAACTGAATTGCTGGTTTTTGCAAACATTGAAGGGTCCAGAACTATGCCGATCCAACGCACATCTAGAAAGCTATGTGTAGCGAAGTCTAAGTAAACCGTGTGATTACAGGCTTGCGAAATAGTGGCAATGCATACAATTTTGTTTACGCTCATTCTGTGGAAGGAGCATTCTCATGCAACGTTTGTCTTTGTGTACCGCGAATGTTACAACTTTATTACCATGTAATATTTACATTGATGCACTGCATCGTTTACAAGCCTTGCCGCAAAACAAAGTCAAAATCAGGCTTATGCGCAGTAGGAGACGTTTAGGCTGCAATTTCACAAGGATGAAGGCTGTGTAGGATGCTTTTAGAGGCAAGAATGGCGGTGACAGCTGTACGCAAAAATTAAAAAAAGGGCGACGCGTGTCAAGCAAGATTCAAGCACGTTTATCAGTGGGGCATACCCATTCTAGTGGATGGGCCGAGAACGGGCCGATCCCAGTTGTACATATTAAGCGGTTAAGTTAGGGAAAATGAATCAACTAAAAGAATTCGTAAATATAGTTAACCCTTCTAGTAACACATGGGAGTGCTTGTTACCTGTGAGTCGTCATTATGTAAACAGGTTTTTTGTAGGAATCAATATTTTTTCGCGGAAGGGTGATGCGTATGCTTTGCCAGCATACAAGCATTACACAAGCCACTTCGACAAACTTACCGCACATCGACAAACATACCGCCCAGATAATGCCCGACCCAGCAGGAAATAAGCCGGCTATGATTCACCGGGACGCCATGTCTGACGATTGCCAAGCCCTGAAAGCTTCTCCGTCAATCAGCACTGAGGGGAAGGAGGAGGAGACAACTTTATTAAGAGAAATGTCAGGGCTTTGTAGATGGCCGATTGTCTGCGGCGACCTTTTTCGCCTAGGCAATAATTCCTTTTTGTAGCTTTTCTTCGAGGGACCGTATTTTTTTATTGCGATAAAGACTTGCCCTTAAGGCATAATGCTTGATTTGTAAATGTCTATTATATGTGTGGTGTGAGTTCTGTGTTGCGTATGAACTCAAGCAGTATTTTGTGGAATCTGTTAGCATGTATCCAGTAGTAATTGCTGGCTGTGACACTGTAGCGGAAGTCGGCTTGCAGTAGGAGACGTGAGCACTCCGATTTTAAGCCTGGACATGTCCATATTAGGTGGTACGTATCTGCTTCCATCACTGGAACGGAGCAGTATGGACACGTAGCACCCAGTGGTGAATGCGACCAGCTCCAGGTTGAGATTTTAGAAAGTGTAATGACCACCCCGGCCCGCAGCCTCCTAAGCACAACTTCATCCGCCCTAGTGAGGTGAAGGGGGAGGCAGCAGAAATACCGTATTATAGGAAAACCGTATTAGGGTGCCCCATGTCGTTTCTGAGGAAGCTGGCAGAAGCTCGCTGTGTGGGGGAAGGCCATCGCATTCCTAGAGGATGTGGCTTTGGTTTGCTATGGCATTTTTATCGCGGTTTTTTCATATTGGGTCAACCTCCCCATCTGCTAAGATCGCTAAGCGATGAGGAGTGGTGAGAGTGTTAGTTTGGATTCAGAGGAAAATAGTGGCCTGCGCTCTTGTAAGGTTGCTGTGTAGTATAGTGTATATTCGCCTGTTCTCTTTATATAGGTTGGTAAGTTCGCTCTAGAAAGCACTACCTCTGCCATCGGGTGGTCCGCGGTTCCAAGGAGAGTACGACCCGGTTTATTAATCATCGGGCAACTTTATGCGCATCCTCGTAGCCGGAATATCTCGAGTGAGCAGGGACCCAGAAAAGAGGTGAAAGAATTGAAACAAAGCAAGCGGCAATAAACGAAAACTACGCTAGGTATAAAAAACGAAGAAAAATGCCGTACCTGCAATTCAACACATTCGCGAAGCGCCTTACCGCTAAAAGATACCACTCGGAATAGAGTTAGTTGGTTTGGTTCGTTCATTACATGGCACCAACCCTTTATAATAATGACAAATAATCGCATGAATTTACATTAGTCACTACAAAATAAAGTTTCCTTGTGGTCGTGCCGAGAGGAATGTCGTGCAAACCTGCTGCGTAGTATGCAACAGAGGGCGGGTCGTACGTGCAAACCCCGTGCAAGCTTCACCACTCTGCCGGAAAAACTTAGAATACTTTTCGCAATACGTTGATGGAACTGCGTTGAGCGAAATAAAAAAAAAGTCGCAGTTTCGCCCGAAAAGAGAAGTATTGATTGCGATAGCAAATTAGTGGACAGCTATACGAAGTCAGTATATTAGTTTTATCGGCCGTGTTCAACTTGTAAACATAGGCATACTAACTAAATTAACAAGCATGGTGTAAAGCGCGCACAAACAAACATTAAGGCATCTCACTCGATGACCACGGAAACTCGCTCTCAAAACACTGGAGTGAGTAAGCGCAGCTGCAGCAGCGAGCGACCTCGTGCTGCCGTTTGCATAAACGTGCACTAAGCCGCAAAAACACAGACGAGGCGGACTCTGTCCCCGCTGCAGATGGCTTTGAAGATACCGCTGCCCAGGCGGGCGCGTACCGTTTAGAACATGTTCACTCCTCCCTTCCCTACCCCCGTAGCTTTGTGGCCCCGGCCGGCGCGCGCGGCTGCTCGGTCCACCGGGAGTAGAACCCACCCCGCCCGCATCCCTACTCTCTCTCTCTCCGGAGCGTTGAGCGCGACTGCAAGACCACGTGCTTCATTCCTGCGTCACTACCTTGCGTGCGCGAGATTGAGCCGCGATCGCCGGCTCACCCTCGCACGATTTCACTCGCACATACAGCATACGGCGCGCGGCGACGATTTTATCGCCCTTGGGCTTTATACAGAACCTCACAGCGACGGCGACGACAGAAATGAGTCTGGAGTGTCCATAGAATTGCTGTCGCAACAAAATTACTAGAGGATCTTATGCTACAACTAAGACGTCTTGAATGCGAATGTCCGAGCCCCGCTAACTCAATCACACGACGACCACTTTTTTGCTGATTCATAATCAGTATGAAACCACAATTTACTGTCACTTTTGCAATCGTCATGTTTTTGGTAAGTCACCCTTCCTATGATTCTCCAGACTCGGACCAGGACTAAGCACCTTTTTTTGCTGAGTCAATCTCACTTGGACCCTCAAATCTCACGTAATCTCACTTATTCCGCGTCAATATATGTTTTGTTGTCTCAGCAGGGGCGTGTAGTTCGACCAAGGAGATAGAGGTGGCTGTTTGTGTACGCCACTTTAAGTCGTAGCCGATGGCAGAGAGTCTCTAATTCCTGAGGTGGGCGTCTTGTATGTCTCGATTGAATATTCAGGCCAATAGTGCACATAAATTTGCAGTGGTCGAGAAAGGAAGACGAGAGCTTTTTTTCTGTTTTATCGGTCATGAAGAAAACCCTTGGCTGGGGCCGGTGCCTGAGCATTTTTGAAAACTGTCGTTCGGGAATTATTAAAGCGGAAGTGAGGCCCGCGTTTCAAGGCCGTTTCAAAACTGCGTCATCGACACGAAGTGGCCCTTTTAGGATGAGAGGCGATGATGCGCACAAAACCGCGATTAAGGGTGGGAGAATGATTAAGCAAGTGAACTGAAGTGATAATGGGTATCACCATCATTATCAGCCTATATTTATCTCCACTGCAGGACGAAGGCCTGTCCCTGCGATCTCCAATTGCCCCTGTCTTGCGCTAGCTGATTCCAACTTGCGCCCTGCAAATTTCCTAACTTCATCACCCCAACTCGTTTTCTGCCGTCCTCGACTGCGCTTCCCTTCTACTGGTATCCATTCTGTAACTCTAATGGTCCACCGGTTATCCATCCTACGCATAACATGGCCTGCCCAGGTCCATTTTTTCTTGGTATCCATTCTGTAACTTTAATTGTCCACCGGTTATCCATCCTACACATAACATGACCTACCCAGCTCCATTTTTTCTCCTATTGTCAATTAGAATATCTGCTATCACCGTTTTCTCTCTGATTCACGCCACTGTGTTCCTGTCTCTTAAAGTTCCGCCTAACATTTTCCTTTCCAACGCTCTTTGTGCGGTCCTGAACTTGTTCTCGAGGTTCTTTGTTAACCTCCGCGTTTCTGCCCCATATTTTAGCACCGGTAGAATGCAATCATTGCACACTTTTCTTTTCAACGACAGTGGTAAGCTCCCAGTCGGGATTTTGCAGTGACTGCCGTGTGCACTCCAACCAAATTTATTTCTTCTGTAAATCTCCTTCTCAGGATCAGGGTCCCCTGATGACCTCACGATAAGGGTTTAGTTGGTTGATCGGAGTCAAACGGAATGTAATGACGAGATAGAGTGAGCTAAGTTAATGGGCAGAGAATGACAGTGAATTAAGAGTGAATGAAGGGCAATCAAATGGTGATATGGCGAACCAAGAGTAAAAAAATTGGAAATTTGGTGTAATAGAGCAGACCGAGTGTGATGGCAGTAAAACCGAGATGATAGAGTGAAGGAAGATGAAGCAAGCAGTGATAGGGTGAATCAATAATAAATCAAGTGTGAATTAAGAGTGAATCAAGGGGTAATGGAGTGTTGAAGTGACTTGCAAAAAATGCATGAGATTTGAGGGTTCAAGTGAGAGTGACACAGCAAAAAAAGTGTTGAGCTACGGTTCGAGTTTGGAGAACGATAAGAAGGGTGACTTGCAAATAAACATGGTGAATTGCAAAAAATGACTGTGAATTGTTGTTTCAGAGTGATGATGACTCAGCAAAAAATTCGTCGTGATCTGAGTCACCTCACATGCTGTTAAGCTTGTCATACCTGCGCAAGCACGACAAATAATCAGGTAAAAATATCGCCTTTGCACCCAATTCTGAAACACACAGTTATCATCTGTCATTTACATTCGACACTATGACTATGGACAGAATGACAGCCTTTATTTTGAATATACCTGTGAAAATGCGGCATTGGTTCTATAACATAAAAATTTCCCCTTTCGAAAGCAGGGTTGAAGGGGCCACAAATCGAAATTTGTCACTGTCGAAGACTAAAGTGCTTCTCAGTTTAGTAGATGAATAGATGAATCAAATAGATAAATCAATATGAATATGCAGTGAATGAGACATGTTTAATCATTGCTCTAACTTGAAACAGTTCAGAAAAGATCATTTCGTATTTTATTTATGCATTACCCAATGGCTAATCATTTTCTATAGGCGACCACGATGTCAATAGGTAAGCCACGATGTCCCTAAACGAAGGCATATTGTTGCGGAGCGATCCATACAAGGATGAAGGCGATGCTTGGCAGAGCGACGAAGACGACGGTGAAGACGCTTGCACGTGTGCCGGATCAGACATCTCTTGCCCTAGCCGTCTTTGTATATATTCAGTAAATATTTGCTTCGCCTCCATCTCGCGTCCGTCACACTTTGGTGCAGCCGCTGGGTATACTTACATAATATATATATATATATATATATATATATATATATATACCGTTTTATCTACTGTTTGGCCAACATCCTGCATTGCCCTTCGAGACTCGCCTTCCTTCGGCTCCTCACTCGCCTGCTGATTACGCCAGTGCCGTCGCAGCTCGTCAACCTGCCCACGACCGACTTGCTGCTTTGCAAGCAGCCCAAAAGTCCCGTTACGACAGCCGACACAGAAGCGTGCACGTAACACCTGGCTCTGCGGTCTTCCTATGGTCGCCATGACGCCGCATTGGCCGTTCAAAAAAGCTCCTCTCACGTTACACCGGGCCCTACAAGGTTCTTCGTCAACTCGGTGACGTCAATTACTCCTGGAACCTGCTTCTTCGGCCTCATTGCTACGAATTCATGTTCATGTTTCCCGTCTGAAGCGATACTGCTTCTAGCTCCTCGCCTTCATAGCAAGTGCCAGGACGGCGCTTCCACCACCAGACAGTGATGTTACGGAGCGATCTATACATGGAGGAACGCAATGCTTGGCAGAGCGACGAAGAGGACGATGAAGACGCTTGCACGTGTGCCGGATCAGACGTCTCTTGCCGTAGCCTTGTTTGTATGTATTCTGTAAATATATCCTTCGCCTACATCTTGCTTCCGTCACAATATATTTACACCTGAAAAGTGCCATTGAGTAGAAATATGTGCAATATATCTGCATACCCGTATACATTTTATCAGGACTTGGGGGATGTCTATTCCTTCAAAATAAATTAAATTGCACAGAAAATTGAATGGCCATCAATATTTCACTCATGACTTCTTGTATAAAACGTAATGATAAAGATGAATATGGCATTGTACTAAAGCTTTACGGAACAAAGTTGAGAAATGTACCACAGCGCAATTGCCTGCAATAATCTTTCTGCGCTGATCCAACTTCAGAAGAGTATGCAAAACGAATGTTTAAGCATTTATCAAAGTATTATTTCGCACGTGGCCTCTTGTTTTCAACACTAGCTTCTAATAAATATTAACTACAGTGTTCTCATTTATGTCTAAGCAATAAAAAAGTTTTCATCGTAATTTAGTTGCATTCTGTGAGGCGAGAAATAACACATCATTGTCAATGTAGATTTAGTCTTGAATCAACTTCCATTTTATTCCATGTTGTGTTAGCAGTGTAATCACAGGACAGGCTAAAACATAAGAGAAATAATTAGACAAACAATGACCTAAACAATTAGACAAACAATGACATAATATTAGTCAGATAAACAATGACGGCAGAAATGAGAGAAAGTACGTTCCTGCGAAATGCGTTTTCAGTTCTTGGAACGAGGGTCGTTTTTTTTTTACTATAGTCTTGAAAGTACCGGTGAAAACTTTGGCTGGACCGCTATCAATCGCATGATGCGACATCGTGCTAAGAGCTGAACAGACAGAAAACGTCCAATTTCTTCCATTGATTTCATTAGAATTTTAGTTGCGCTGTAAATAGTGCATTAGAACATCATAGATGCCCTGGTATGTTTTCCGTCAGTCGATGATTCTTCCTATTTATCAACGGCGTTATCCAAGTCAGAACCCGCATCGTATAGTACGCTGATGCCTTGGGGACTTCTAGGGAAAAAATTATTGAGCATTTTATCCACGCATATCGCTGTTGGCTTTCCTGTGGTGGTAAGGTGTGTTTTCGTTGAATATGGCCACAGCATACAGCTATACAAAGCACGAAGTTTGAGATTTCTGCTTGTTTTTCTGCCAAACAGTTCACATGAACGATTCCTCGTCTGACAATTAGGATGCCACTTTCACGATACCGTAGTACTCGCACTTTTCTTCCAAGCAATCGCCCTTGAAGTACACGCATCCGGTAAACGACGAAGCACCGGCTTAGGGCCATTCCGACAGTCTACGACATATGTCCGAAACAACGCCATGGAATGTACTTTGGTAATGTCTTCCGCGCTGCTTCTATGGCTTTCTCAGTGAGAATATGCCATTAGGCTCGGTCGTCAAGGGATTTGCACGATCACTCTAAGGATATGAATCACCTTCTGCGGAAACGAAATCAGAGACAGAGATAATTTAATAAGGCAGAGAAGCTTTAAGCGCGCTTCTGGGGAAGCCAGTCAGGGAACTAATAGAAAAAGCCAAGGACCACGTATGGGACAGAATAGAGGGCCGTCACCTAGTGCCGAGAATGCTTGGAGTGATTGATGTCTGCAAGAACGGGGAAGAGGGATCGCGAATCAAAAAGTTAAAGGGGTGATCGAGGTCAGGCAGGCAGGCAAAGAACTTTATTATTATCCGGAGGCGACGCTCGACCCCCGTTAGGGGTGACACCGGTGGGCCACTCCCACGTTGGGACGGGGAGGTTAAACTCCACGGCGGTGCGGGATGTTTCAAAGGAAGTATAAATCGCTGTGTGTACGGTGAGAGAGGTTGAAAGGCAGGTGTTTGCAATTCAAATGGCAATGCTTGCAGTAAACAGGGGAATTTCGACTCTAGCTAAGGCAATGAACTTTACGGCCAAATTCATCAATCTAGAAGTGCAGCCAGCAGGCCGCGAAAGCGCTTTTGTGCGTGACGTGATACATGTTAACGATAGTGTGACAACAGCGGTTAGACGTCGATTCGCGGCAAGCGCTGTAGGCTACTTAGGCCGGCCCTAGACAATGATGAAGGAATATTAAGTACTGAATACAGCGACACACCAGTAAAGCCACAAAATTAGAGCACAAGAACATAAGAAAAGACGCACAAAGAATAAGAACAGGGACGGTGAAATTTGTTACATAAATATGCCGGGAGATCGCAAACACGAAATATGGATGGAAATTCAAGCGGAACTGAATAAAGAAACTATTAGCATGTGCAAATTGGCCGAAACGCATATACGAGATTTGGAGCAACCACCTGTTTTGGACAATTTTGTATGGAAGGGGCGCAACAAAATGACTGGGGCAAGGAAATACGGAGGCGTAGGCAGGCTAATTAGGCGAGTCATAAAATACCATAGGGTAAAAGAGACATGTAACGAGCATTTATGGATTAGCGGCACATGAGAAGACAAGAAGACATGGCTTCATTACCTGTGAACAGGTAATGATAGCAGACATAAAAATAAAGAATTGATTGACTGCATTAGAAACGATAATAATTATTTAAGTAAATCGGGCCAGGTGATACTAGAAGGAGATTTTTTTCGCTTGGTTTGCCACGTGGCATAACATCATATTGGAGGAGGAGGAGTACATTTTAATGAAGAGAAGGGAGGAGAGGTCGGCCTCGAGATCGTGTCTCTAGCCTGCTACTCCTCACTGGAGTTAGGGGAAGTGGGAGATACAGGGAGAGGTAGGTGGCAGGTGATTATGATATCGTACAATGAGCTACTTTTTATACACGTCCAATACGCGGTTGTGCACTTTTCACACACTACACGCAGGAGTAGTGTTGTCCACACCAAACGTCATCACGCAAACACATTTCGCATTTTCCTGTTTATTTACAATATGGAATCAATATGTCGTTTAACATACTATTTTCTTCGTTGACTCAAATTATACTTTCGGCGTGTGTAGATGCAAACACGCTGAACCGGTCAATGAAAGCCTTGTGTGGCGAATCCATTTAATTTTGATGAATTTCGCTGCACGTTTTGAAAAAAAACTTCAGTTCTAACTCTTTATGCTAATAACTTGGGCCACTTCTATTTCGTCACTTTTGTTCACATTTTTCAGACAACGTTGTGGTTGCAGCATCCGTGGTATCACCAGTTCTAGCAACTGTGCCATCTCTGGCGTTGCAATGAGTGTTATACCGGCACCTGGTTGTCGCATAAATATAGAAATGCAACACGAATGTAACATTGTACCGTGCATGACCTAATAAGAGGCTGACAAGCCGTAATGATTCGCTAAACATATCGCTGCATGACTGACATGATATCATCCGCTGTAGAGCTAAATAATGCAGCCGATAGATTTCGTGAATCAAACGCAATGTCAACTGTCGCATACCGAAAAGCAGATTTGATCAAACTATTCATGTGTACAAGCAATGCGACAAATGAGTGACTATCGGCGGGGACGCGAGGCCATCAGCCTCTACGGGCATTATAAGAAAGTTGACACATGTGCAGCCAAAATATTGTCAAAACTTATGGCCAAATCGTCACTGTTTATTGGCGTTGGTTGCAGACACAGCTAAACTCCAAAGTTGAATGCCCAAGTTGAGGTTACAACCAGGTCTGCTTATCGATGCTCGCTGTTGCTACATACCGACAGATACAATTGTGTTATTAGACGTAGATACCACTGTCAGGTGAAAGTGCTGCGCAGCGGACACAGTACAATGCGCTCGCGTAAATCAATCACGGCGGCCACCTCGTGCATTACTGTGTAACAAAGCAAACATAATAAATACAAGTTCAAAAATAACCTTTATTATCGCTAAAAAATGAAATGCTGACGAGCTGTATCCTCCGCGAAAGCGTTCACAATAATTTTCCTGTTCACGTGTAGTATGTTCGTACAGCTATATAACGCGAGTTTGATCTACACTTTACTGAGTACTTCTAAACAGAGGACCTTCTGGAAGCATCTGAGCGTCAGCTATTCCGTAGGTGAGATTCCACTACTTCTGAAAACTTCGATACACTTAAATTAAAATAGGCGTTCGTATGGGTGATATATATATATATCTTTAGGTCGCCGGTGGAATAAAGCCAAAGTATACTGTTTGGGATGGTCTACTTTAAACAGTGGATATTATTTGCACCATAAATTAAAATGCATAATGGAATATTTAACTGCAGTTCGGTAACTAACGTTTCAGTTATTTACATTACAGCACATATTACAGCATAAAAAATTTAGGCGGTGAGATCGCAAGTAATATTCATTTCAAACAAATTTTTTAGGATGACACAAGTTTCTACTGACGCGTTCCCAAAACGTGCGAAAAAGTGCGTGTGATATTTTTTCAGCATCAGTGCTTGACAACGCGATGCAATAAATAAAGCAAGAGGAGCAACATTTAAAAAGTTTTTTGTGAAGTTCTGTATATTAGTCGAGCACGCACGTTAGTTTGTTAAGCATGTACAGTCAACGTCTTTGAGTACTCCAACACCGCGAAGCTTCGGGCAACATTCAAAGTGCAGTGGTTAGATTACCTACAGGGGTGCTTATCGTACCACATATTCTTTTTGTTGTCTAATGTTTTAGATGAAATCCTGCGCAAACACACCGTAGAAACTATGATCAGTAGCGCACTCCGACGGTATTCAGCGCTAGCGCGTTCGATAAGCGTTGCCTTTCTACCAAAGGAGCCGTTTCG
Source organism: Dermacentor silvarum (assembly GCF_013339745.2). Classification (NCBI taxonomy): domain Eukaryota; kingdom Metazoa; phylum Arthropoda; class Arachnida; order Ixodida; family Ixodidae; genus Dermacentor; species Dermacentor silvarum. The sequence continues at coordinate 70,887,069 of NC_051156.1, forward strand.
AAGTGGCTCGAGCAGTAAAAACGTTATAGCACAAAAGGCCTGAACCCTCTGCATGAAAAGCGCACAAGAATCGCGCTTCAAAATGCCGAAATCCAGAAAAAAATTGGAGGACGCTTAAGCTTCGCCTTTAAGAGTGGAACGCGACAGCATTCAAAGATCCTTGACTTTTTCTCCCACTTCCCGGCAACTGCAGCTTATGTAACCGTAATGTTTAGCGGGAAACGCTGGCGGTGAACGCTATGCACGAAGGTGCGCTTTCTGGTAGAAACGCGGCCTCTTTCATGGACCGGCCTTCTTTTGTTGTTTGCACCTTTATTATTTCAGATTGAGATGATTTAGCACAAAAATGCATGCGCAGTTGGTCTTTTGTTTCATGACAATTGTTTGTCGGCGGTCACTCTCAAAATTCCGAGGATTAACTTTGTAAAGTATGCAAGACAAATTGTGAGAAACTTTAGTGGTAAAATATATTTGGAGGGCCTACATGGTTGGGGAAAATTTTCACGGCGGCGGGCGCCAATGCCGACGCCGACGCCGGATTTTCTGCGACACGGGGCCCTAAACGCTATCGCGTTAAAGCAGCAGCGATGGCCCTAACAATTTTGAGGCTCCCCGTAACACTATAAAACACACGTGTAAAAAAGTTGTCGCAGTTTCACCTGAAAGGCGAAGCATCAATTGCGATAGCAAATTTGTAGAGAGCTATACGGAGTAATGATACTAGCGTTATCAGCTGTATAAACTTGGACATGCAGCAGCACCGGCAACACGCAGAACTGATGTCGACGCCGTCGGCGTTTTCCCCGCGTTCGCACAGAATGCGTGCGGCGTTGGTGACTGTTGCCGGAGCCTCTGATATAAAAAAAATCACAGCATATCCACGGGGTGAATGCTGATGAGTGGGTGAAGCTCCGGGGGATCATTCGGGTAAACCACAGCTACGGACGAGAGATAAAGAGAGCGCGCGTCGGGAACGAACGCCCTTGTGCACCGCAGCGCGCCTAGCTACGGACAAGAAAGAAAGAGAGCGCGCGTCGGGAACGAGAGAAAGAGAACGCGCGTCGGGAACGAACGCCCTTGTGCACCGCAGCGCACCTAGCTACGAACGAGAGAGAAAAACGCCGGAAGCGTTCTCCAGAAGCCGGAAGTTGGCTTCCGGAACTGGAAGCGGAACTGGAAGCGGAACCGGAAGTGGAACAAAAAGTGGAAGCGGAAGTGGAAACGGAAGCGGAAGTCGGCTTCCGGTTATACTATACACATACATATACATATGTATATATGCGTATACATACATATACGGACACACAGCGCCATCTATTGAGCAATTCATAAAGTAGAGGTGGCTACATACTACTACTACTACTACTACTACAGAGGAGGGAACGACCCACACCCTAAGGAACTTCGCCCCTAATAGGCACTTGGTGCCGCAGCTACACGTCGCCTCCCTTCCCTCCCCCCTCCCCCCTCCCCCCCACGCTCTTTCGCGCGTCGGAAGAAGGCGCGTTTGCTCTACATATATGGTGATTGTAAAAGAGGAAAGAGACGCATACTTCTGCAGCCCTTAAGGGAGCACGGCGCAGAACGCGCGGTTGTTCGCCGTGGGTTCACTCCCCGTGAAAGCGCGCATTCCCTCGCGCCATTTCACTCGCACATAGAGCGTTCGGCGGCGCGCGGCGACCATTACATCTCCATTGACGTCATACGGAACCTCACGGCGACGGCGACGCCGACGGCAGAAACCTGCTTTGGAGTGTCCATATAATTGCTATCGCAATAAAACGCTCGTGCAAGCTACGCCGGTGGCGTAGGAGTAGCATCTCTAACTAGGCACTTTGCGGTCCCGGGTTCGATTCCCGTATTCGTTCCTTGATTTTCTTGTTTTTTTCTCAGCGGCAGCCTCTCTGGCGTATTGACAACATTACCGCCATTTAGATGAGACAATAGCCAATGACAGCAAGCTGCGCCTTCCCACTGCCACTCGACAACCTAATTTATTGCACCACGGGGTCACGCGTATAAGAACGCCTCTTGCGTTGATTATACGCTGCGTTTTTTACGCTGTTCTTACAAAAACCAGCCTACTCCTCGCTTTCTCTTTTATTGCGATATCTTGTCAGGCGCTTACATGCTTTCAAATCAAATAATAACAACAACAGTACATGAGCTCTGTAGAGCATATAAGAACGGCCCCATTAGCCCAATTAAACGCGTCACCCGAGTCTTCGATACATGCGGTTGCCCGGCTGCTGCGAGAACGCCCTGCTTCCTGTCATCTCAGATGTACGGAAGTGGCAAAAAACCAAGGCACAATTGCACAATTGCTCTATTTTCGAGAAGAAGACGTTGTCAGAGTATCGCGTCGAGGGACCTTGAATGAAATTGGTTTTGTTGCTGTGAAAGCACATCATTGGTTGCAAGAACTGCAGATGCCGCAGTTCTTGCAACTGTGATGAGCACGCTTATATGCGCTGCCTGCGCCGACTCAGGCACGCTGCACCGCAATACACACAGAATGGTCGCTGACGCGAGGTATGCATGCATTTAGCTGTTCAGCGTGCTTCTGTTCGGCTATCTTCACGTGACACAACAATAGGCAACAAAATGCGCCAGCAGAAGTGCGTACGACCGTACTCGCGTAGAAACACCGCTGAAACCGTCAATTCTGAATGTAAAGAAAAGAAAAATCTTGCACTCGGCCACACAACGCTTGAAACAGCGAAGCAGGGTGATCGTAGCCCAGCATTTTCCGGAAGTGCGCGCGAACTTTTCATCTTATTACTCATTATGATGATAATTTCATTTCGCGCGTCTCGGACTTGCGGTCGTCGCTGCGTGTTGCATATCGCAGCTTGCAACACTGACACCGCATTCCAATGCCGACCCCGTTCCAGGAGACCCACTCGGCGAATGCGTTTCTCTCTCTCTCTCGCTGTTATAGCGCGCACAACCTCTTCACCTCGCAGAGCATGAGCGTACGAACGCGGCAGCTGTGGGCGAAGACGACGACGCTCGAACTGGTTCGAGCGTCGTCTGGTTCGCATAAACGCATGCTCTGCAAGCGTGCCTGCATAGCGTAACTGGTTACGATGCTCGCCTTGGGACCGTGGGTACGCGGGTTCAAATTCTGCCAGGGTAATAAAGTTTATTTTATTTTCTGTCTTGGTAGTTTCCTGATACGCACCACAAATTACGGCTGGCTTAAACAGCTCCGCTGTTAAAAAACTCTCAGGGAGACGCTGGGAGATCGTTAGCCACAGAAAAAAATACAGGCATGCAGGTAGTTCGCAAGAGCATTCCTGTTTCCTGAAAACGCTTCCACTACACAGCATTGACCAGATACTGAGAGCTAGGTCAATAATGCTTCTCCAATGTTAAGTCAGTATTATCAGAAGAATGGTTTCGTAATGTGTGGACGTCATTATGGAGATTTACAGCCATTCATGTCTGAGTTATCATTGGTATGCATCCAGATATAGCTGCAGTACGTTCATTGCTTCTCACCTATTCAGGCAGCTCTGCAAATAAATGTCACCGTGAACCTACAGTATCTATCGAACATGCACGCAATCAGTGTTTACTTTGCCAAACAAAACAAGAATATATTTTACACAGGCAGCAAAAGAAATAGTGCATTAAAATGGCAGTCATATTGTCCTCTTGTAGTGTGCCATGAATCGGCGACAAAATTCTGATTCGATAAGAATTTTATGTAGTCTCATTACAAAGCATCTTTCACTACAGAAACTGCTACAACATTCTCGAAATCTTTTATACAGGTAGTCTCGTATAACTTTGTTTCAGTGCTGAGGCTGTGGAAAATTATAACCGGAAAAAGCTATACTCAGAAGTGTGAGAATATTTGAAAGCACGCGCTTAGAAAGCTGTTTAACGCGTAACATTCTGTGGTGTTTGAGAGGAACGCTACTTCTGCTTTGTGATCTTTTGCATAGAGCAAATGATGAACTTGGTCACAGGAAAACGCCTCACTCAGTATAAAACTGCGCAGCTCAAATGCTACAGCTATCTAAAAAAACACAATTGTTTCTTGCAAGTACTTCAAACGGAGCCGTATTTGTCTGGCTTTCACTGATTATAAAAATGCATTGGTTCAGTAGATTTACAAGCAGTCATTGCGGCATAAGTTATCTAACACTGCAGGAGTTACATAGGAATATATCGGGAGATATCTAGAAAGGTTCCACAGCTACCTTTCTACTCCATAAAAAAAGTAGGAAATCACCTATAACGAAAAAATTCAGGTAAGGAGAAACAATCTCTCTATAGTTATGCACAGCAGAAATGTGCAACGCTGGGCTAGTCGGTTAAGTATTAGACTAAGAGTGAAAAGTGGAAGAAGAAACACGCACCACAGGCGTTGACTCACAATTGAAGGTTTGTTGCGATGGAGCAATATAAAATAAGAACTCCACTGCAATCAACCATCAGTTGTCAGTCAGCACGCCTTTGGTGTGTGTTTCTTCTTGTGCGTGTCATCATTCTTGCGCCGTTTTCAGCTTTTTATAGATAAAGCTATTCACGGCACGCTTAGAATAAGTGTTCAAGCTATTAGACTGGGAGGGCGTAGGAGTGAGTATCCATGGCAATTATCTCAACAACATTCCGTTTGCAAATGAGACTGCGGTTCTGCAACACTTGGAGTGAATGCAACAAATGATTGGTGATCATAACCGCGAAAGTGTAAGAGTATGGTTCAAGATTAATTTGCAGGACACCAAGGTAATGTTAACAGCCTGGCAAAGGATCAGAAACTCATGATCAACAATCTGCCTCTAGAGTATGTGCAGAAGTGTGTTTATGTAGGTCGATTAGCCACAGGGGACCTCGATAATCAGAAGGAAGTTTACAGAAGGACAGAAGTGAGTTCGAGTTGATACGGCAGGCATTACCAAATCCTCACTCAGAGCTTACCACTGTCGTTTAAAAGACAACTGTACAATAATTGCAGTCTACCGGTGCTAACATAAGGCGAGAAACTTGTAAGTTAACAAAAAAGCTCGAGAACAAGTAAAGGACCATGAAAAGAGCGATGCAACGAAAAAAAAGCGAAAGCTTGCACTAGGCCGCGCAAACCTCAAGACACAGCGAAGCTGGCCGATTGATTGCGCCTCTTCGTTGTAGCTAGGTTATCTCTCTCTTTCTTTATTTCCCGCGCTCTCTTTCTCTCTCTCATTATTTCTCTTTCTCTATCTGTCTTATTTTTTCTTTCTCTCTCCCAAAGGAAGTTGTGTTGCAATCGTCGGTACAGTGCAACCATCTAGCTGGTTCCCATAAATGCACGTTCTGCAAGCGTGGATGTATAGCGCAGTGGTTATGACGCTCGCCTTCGAACCGTGGGTACCCGCGCTCGAATCCTGCCTTGCCAAAAACGTTCATCTTGTTTTATTTGCTTATTTCTCTCGGGCGCGAGCACAGACGCGCCAGGATGACGTCACGGCGAATGTGCAGCAGCGCGCAGCTGGTGGAAGCTCGACGGAGCCGTGTCTGTGTGGCCTCGCCTGGTTACCATTGCTACGATGCTGCAGTTCCGTGCCGCGCGCACAAATTACGGCTGGCTTAAACTGCGGAAGAAGACGACAACGCTTGAGCCAATGCTGATGATCATAATTTCGTATCACACCCACCAATTACGGCTGGCTTAGAGAGCTTCACTGTTAAAACGTTAGGCGTAAACATCTATAACAGATGTTTAAATTTGTGATATTCAAGCACTCAAAGCACTTTGGCACGACACTGTAATTATTTACGGGGTCGACAGCTATCTGATATCGCAAAAAAACATCGAGGTCGAAAACGCACATGAAATATTGGCCGCCGTAGCAAATCATTGTGGGTGGTCGCACAACTAGAGCGACTGTGATTAATTAGGCTAAATATACCCCTCGGTCACCCAGAAAGACCCACAATCAGAAAGGAATAGCATGAAAAGAATACGGTAGAACCCGTCTCACGATGTCTGTCGGCGGTAATGCGATTCGCTTTCAAGCAGTGAAGCGGCACAACGTATTGCCGAAGGCACGTTTATTTACCATCTGTAATGGTCATTCCGAGCCTTTTTTTTTTGTTTTGTCTATAACGATATAAACTGTCCGCCATATCGACATTGATGTGGTACTCGCGAGCCAAATCCGCCAATGATTGCGTGCATAATAGCGACTGCTTGACGACAACGCGATGGAGACGATGGCATCACAGTGGCGGCATAATCATGAATTATTGATTAGAAAGGACAATATACTGACGAAGACGCAATGACGTCAATGGAACGATGTAGGCAGTATAATGACGACAATAGGTTGATGTTTAAAAACTGATGAGGATGGTCGAAGTACAGTGTCACGGCAACGTAATGGGTACAATAGTATGACGATGACTGTGTGACAACTATGGAGTGATGACGATGGCTTGAGGAAAGCCATATGACTAAGTTAGAATGGCGACCATAAATGACCACGACGGGTAGCACAACGAGCGCGTGACGACGACTATATGACACAACGTGTTGACAAAGATGGCGTCGCGACAATGGCGTCGCGACCACGAGCACTTACGTAGTGGCTCAACATAATCGAGAACTTCAGACCCCTAGGCTGACGTAGTTGGCACGACGACGACAGCATGACAAGAGTCAGATGACGAAGCTGGAATGACCACCATGGCATCACGACGATGATTACATACCCAGTCGCCTCAACTGGAATAACACTCAGGCTGCTGTTCTCGCGTAAGAGACTTCATAGATAGATAGATAGATAGATAGATAATAGATAGATAGATAGATAGATAGATAGATAGATAGATAGATAGATAGATAGAAAGATAGATAGATAGATAGATAGATAGATAGATAGATAGATAGATAGATAGATAGATAGATAGATAGATAGATAGATAGATAGATAGATAGATAGGGTCAGAATGCCTGAGTTGGCAAAGAATGCGAATTGCATCAAAAAATTGTTCTATAATACGGCCTCAGGTTCTGCTATTATGCTAAAGACGGCAGAACAGCTCTATTGCCTGCCAAATGGCTTATTAGACGCGGTACAATGCGAATGATTCAGCTGATTGCGGCCGACGTTTAAGGTGTCAGCATATTTTTGGGCGAGCATGATGGATGCTATTTCACGCTTCCGAGACAGCGTGCATCTCAGTAAGCAAATAAAGAAAACTAACAAGCCGCATCCTCCGGAAATAAGTTCGCGAAAGTATTCAGCCACACGTGCACTGGTTTGTTCATGCATAAAACTCGAATGCCATCTGGGATACTCTGAGTTGTCCCAAGTATATGACTGCTGGAAACTACTTTTGGAAGGCGTAAGTCCATCACTTCTGAAACTAAATGTAATTCAATACAAACTATTTTTGGGCTTCATGGCGTGAAGCTGCATTACGGAAAACAACTTAAAACAGGCATAATACCAAGAATTTGCTCCCGGGTCGTCTGTTTCACTGATCGTGGTTCTATGCTTGAGATATTTGGCGTGTTTTTTTCTCAGAAAAAAAAAAAGGCCAGGAGGGCTGTAATCTCAATGACCAAAATCAGTGATAGCAGCAAATAAACCGTCTACACGACACATTTTTTTAAAACTTCTCACTGGTATCAAATCCATTGATGTAATGGTCAAATCATTATTGGGGACGTTGACATCGCTTCAGTATTTCGCCAAAATCTAGCAGGTCAGCAATGCAAAAGCGCACCTAGTAGTCTACTCCTTAAGATGAAAGTGCGTTTTTGAAGCAAACGCATAAAATGTGGCTTATTTGCGGTAATAAGCAAAAACTATGTCTGTACATAGAGCTATTGTGATTTAATTAACAGGCTATTGTGGATGTGTTATTATTTCAAAGGGAATTTCGTTATATTTGACTTCACTACAACACTATGCCAGAAATACAATGATGAAATTTGATTTGCAGGAAATACGTGCATTATATGCGATTAAACATAATTTTACTAAATATATCCTGCTTCAAAATCTCAATATTTGCAAGATTCACAGATTCTGCAGTACAGGTATAAGGAATAAATACTCATAGTGAGGCAATTGCGTTTGCTTTTAACCGTGTGGCTAACCTAATGAATATCGGCATTTTTGTGCATTCCAGCTAACAACTCATGACGTGGGAACAACGTGTTTATTTGGCCTGCAAATACATATTGTGTACTGCTCACCGCAGTTTCATTGGCAATATTTTTTTTTTCATATTAACACTGACACATGACCAAGTCGGCATGCATTTTTATCGAAACCTCCTTGGTCCGCACTTGGGAACGGTAAACGCTGGTGATTTGTTGGAAGGAACGGAAAGTGCGTAGGGCATGCGCCTACATCAAACATATTTTAGAGCATTGGTCATACGACATGTAGAAAACCAAAATAATAAAGAGAGAATAAATATTGTAATCTACGATGAACAAGCTAGGAATTAGGAAGTACGGTAAAAACCACTTTGTAACAGCGCAAATAAGTTGCCTAATAGAGAATGAAACTCGCTGCAAAATGTGTTTAAACATCTTTGCCCGTACCACAATGGCTTTTTTTTCACATTCAAAGTTGCACATTGCCTTTCTCTATCTATTGTTCTAAATAACTATAATTATGCCTGAGAGTGACCTAATAGATACTTTTAGAATAGCGTACTGTCTGGTGCATCGCACCAAACTCTTCTCATCGATGACTCTTCTCGTTACGCCTACGGACGCCTGAATCGCCGAACGATATCCCAGAAATTGGATGCACTATGCGCTCATAATGAACATTTCAGGTTAGTTTAGAAGAAGCGGAAGATCATTTCAACCGATCTGGTGAACAACGATAGCGACAGCGAAGCCATCACGAGAATACTCGCTGAAGTGATAGCCGGGGTTGGCCACCATGCTCTGCAACGCTATTTCTTAGTTTAAATAGAATTGCCTGCGGTAAACCACTCAAAGAAGGCACGTTAACATAGAGTGCATAAAACGCGGAAACGTATTGACGTAAGGAACGTGAACAGCGAAAAGAACGCTATTTTTCACGTACGTAATGCGTCTTGTTGGTTTTCAGTCGCTATTTCCATACTCTATATTATCACACTACAGCGCAAAGAGGTGATTTCATACATTTCAAAGCAATTCAAAATAATAAGCGTTAAACAGCCGTGAGAAATTGACTTGTCTTAACATTTCTAATTCCCAGTTCGCCAAACGAGAAAGACATGCAGCTCAAAGTGATGATTGTGGGCCTGGCCATTTTTGGACTTATTGTGGCAGGTGAGTCGTCTTACTTTTGAAATAAGTCTTCTTCTTTCTCGGGTATTACGTGCCAAAACCAGTTCTGATTATGAGGCACGCCGTAGTGGAGGGCTCCGGATTCATTTTGATCACCTGGGGTCTTTAACGTGCAATACAACGCAACCACACGGGCGTTTGTTCCATTTCGCCTGCATTCCATCCGGCATCCTGCAGCCTCGGCAATGCACTCTACTTCTTCTTATATCTGAGGTGCACTTGATAGAATAAATCAGATGCAACTTATGTTTTCAATTGTAAAAAAAAGCTTGAAAGGAACCTGAAAATTATTTGGTTCCTCCGCAAGCGCCTTCCATGAAATATTAAGATTTCTTGATTAAACTTAACGCTGCCATGGTAACGTCTCCAGTTTCGCACAACATCGCCATCGCCACCATCGCCAGCGCATTTCGTCTCCACTACCCAACAGGCGGACCTTTGAGAGAAATTTCCCTTTATCGGGGCGCTGATCTGACTGATCAATTCCACGCGACCCCTTTTCAGTTCTCTGCTGCACCCTATTGAGCTCTACCTCCTTTCGCGGCCTCGTTGGTAGTGTGAAATACCTGGTCTATGTACGCTAATTTACCAATATGCAGACCACAACCAGTAAAGGCAGAAGGTACTCAGATTACATTATATCCTGGAATAGTTATCGTTATCACGCCATCGACATTTTAATCTTAACTTTACTCTTTTCTCTGTCAACAAGCCGCAAAATTGCCCAACTTAATTTTTTCTACAAATTCTGGCATTACTTTCCACGCTTTCGTATGATGTTCTCATTCCTCTTCACCCTGCTTCTCAAGAACCGTTTAAATGTTTAACAGCCGAAGAGTGCAGCACCTACATGGCACTATCAAAGTATCTAATAGAGCCTTCTCCCACATCCCTACAAGAAAGTGGAAGGAGCTGCCGAAATCATAGTTAAGAATCGCTATCCACAAAAATGAACCATTACAAAGACAAAATAATTAATATACTAATGCCATGCTTAATTTTCTTCGTACTTTCAATGCCCGCACTCTTTACCACTTGCGCCAATGATTTGTTTATAGGTTATTTCTTATTGATTTTCTGTTTTCATGCTTATTGTGGCTATTTATGTCAACGGTCACTCCGTATGTAAGACATCGAAAGTAGCCTTGAACGAACGGTTGACAATAAAGATAATATCCGACTAAGAGCAGCGTTATACCTGCCTTATTGTGGTCTGTCTTGCGAACTTGACGTACCGCTGTTCACCTGCCTTCTTTTTCTAGAGAGCGGTGCCATGCCTGCCGGCAGCGTCAGTGAAGCCGAGGCCAGGGCTGATCCCGAGACTGCTGAGCGTGCCGAGCAGACCAACGCCGAGGAGGCACGCATCAGCGAGGCATGCCTGAAGTCCCTGTGCGGGTAGTTCCCTCACGGAAAACGGTGGCACCTTGGAAGGAACTGCTCTGCCCATAAAAGCATGACCACCTCGAAAGAATTTCCGCAAGTTTCCAGCGCGCAGCACCAGATCTCTGTCGATAATGAGGCCGCTGCGGCTGACTTTTGCATGCGCTAGCGCGAATAATAAAGCTACTTTCTTACAAGAAATCGCAGCTTTAGCTACGATATTAAATTATTATTGAGAATAAAAACGTCGCCCTTGGTACGACATGGACGACCTAACGTGCAGACGAAAAAAAAAAACTTGAAAAAAAAAACAGAGACCTTTCAGCTGACCGATCCGACTTTTTTAGCCGTTGGGGTAATAAGAGCGATGATGCAAGATTCTCCCACTAGATAAGAGTTACAAGACAATAAAGGGGACACATGGATTAGGAATGGAAGTGATCAAAACTGAGCGAACGAGACAAACCTCGGCTTTGCGCAAACGCTTAAAAGACGGGACTTGAGTTCCTTGTCTCCTTCCTCTAGACAAGTCTGCATGTCTAAATGTTGCCTTTGCGCTGAGGCTATATACGCTTGCTCTCCCACTATTTCTGAAATCTTGCGAGATGCGTTAACACCATCGTGATGCATAAAACAATTGATTCGGCTTCAATACAGAGAGACTGAAAACAGTAGGAGTCTGAAAGGTCCACCTAACTTGAAAGGAAACCGCAGTTTGCTATCCAAAACTACACTCTTAGTCAAGTACCGTATAACGTCCAGTACATATGCGGTATATTTGCGTTCCGGCATTAAGTACTGCATATAAACGGAAGTTCAAGCAATACTATGCGTGACAATAGCTGCGGCGGCAGGCTAGGCCCGCTATATGCGGCCGCGAGTGGGCGCAACGTTATATGCAGCCCTTCAAATTTGGGGCGTAAAAAGAGCGCCAAAGCGTTGAGAGAGCGTTACAAAGCAAAAGCTGTAAGGAGGGGTGAGCGAAATGCTTGGGGGAGAAAGTAAAGCGAAAGGCAAAAGGAGATAACGAAGGAAAACAAGTCGACACCTCCGCGTTGCTTTGATGGCGGAGGAGGAGGAAACGCTGCGCCGCCCGGCGGCATTACAATTGCTAGTAGGTACAGCAGGGGCGTGGAACTGCGGGTCACGTGACTTCCGCTTAACACGTGTTGTCATGGCAATCGTGGAGCTCCTAGGTGCCTAGGGACATAATCGCTTAGGGACTTTTGAGGCACTGGTCTGCACGGCCGCGCGTCGGCTGCTAGTTACTGAGCGTGTCTCTCTTATATTTAATTTATATATATATATATATATATATATATATATATATATATATATATAAATTATATTTTAATCATCAAAACAGTGACGCAGGCGCTAGGACAAGCCGGTGCGAGCGAGAAACAATGATATTCCTAAATAAACGCATCACTGTTTTGATGATCCAAATATAATCTCACTATCAGGGAGGGAGCAGTCTACCTGACTGGAGCAGTATTTCTTTATTTGGGGTGTTGCTACGCTGCTCTCCGCAACACCCTAACTACCGCCGCTTCTTGTTGGCGCCCGGCACCGCAGCAGAACGCGAGCAGTATCCGCTTATTTACACCACCACAGTTCACCGAGATCAACAGCCGTCATGCCACACCACGACTACTGCAAGGATTTGCGCCACTAAAATAAACGCTACAATAATAAAGCGCGGCCGGCGTGGGCCAGACACCGCCAGACATTCAACGCGCCCTAAATGATTCGCTCCCTACGCACGTAGGAGCTGCGCTCGGCAAGGTCGCTGCGCCCGGTCCCGGAGGCGTATTTCTATGGCCGGCGCTGGTGACACGCGCGTGGCACCAGCGAAGTCCAAGTGGAGAGCGCTGCTGCCACGCAATGACGTCACCAAAAAGAAAGCAGTTTAACAGAAGACATGAAATGCTAGTATTATCGTTTTGTTGTTAAATATACTTCGTCTAAATATATAGAGCATTTGATTTAATGCCGCGTTTTAAAATAGAAAATGACTGTGGGCGCCTACAGATGCGTGCACGCAGCGGGGGAGGGGATCGCACGAGACGGTCTTTTCGTCGCTGTGGCTACTTGTGGCCGTGTGGTGTGTACTGTGTAGTATCAGTGAGTGCGAATAACGTTTCCCTTACGAAGATAATAGTGAAGCTTCGAAGGAACTGCATTGCATCCACAAAACGGCACCACATGTCGCCTGCTATGGATTGGCGGTTTCGAAGAGTCGTGTGGTGACACTGCGCCGCCGACTACATGGTGCCGACAGAGATAATTCGTGTGTTGTAGCATATGTCTTAGACTGTTGCTAGTTTTAGTTGTGACTGCGTCTTCCAATATAGCCGGATGCCTGTTTAGCCTTCGACACCACGTTACGGTGGCTAGATGGGTAACGTCGAGACACTGCTCACGAGCTCGAAAACGCAGAATTGATGCGCGCCGCCGTTGGACGATCGATGTAGGGTGCATAGATATTTCCAATTATCACTTTGCAAGATAGGAGTGCCTTTTGTCGATAAACAAATTGCATTCACGCATTTCGCATCCCTTTGCGCACGCAGAAGCCTAGTCAGTCTGGCTGTAGTCATGTCTAATAACGCGAAAGTCTGAACGTGAAACGTGAATCTAACAGAAAGGCATGTCCCCGCCTGAAGGCAGTCAGCAAGTGTCTGTGACGAGTTTTAAGTGACTTACACGAGGCTGGTCATTGAACAGTGTGTGTAATGCATCTGCTTCAGTCTGGCGAGTGCCCATCCCGCTTTCATGAACCAATTTAAATGTCCATGCAATGTATTGGTTGCTGTAGTGAGACAGCAATTCCATAGCAGCAGTGAAAATTATCTGTGGAAGTAATAGTAATGCGATGGGGTTTTGTGGTGATTGTCATTATGTAGCGTATGCATGAGAATGCAATCATTTCCACCCTGTGCATCTGTGTAGATAAATGGTTTATCTTCCGAGATTATGGGACAGCAGCTAGCTGGTGTTGTAATTATCTTCAGTGGATCTCTTACTGTACAGGCTATAACAAAAGCTCTCTACCTTTATGTGCCTTCTTTTTGCAATTGTCTTCGCTCTGCAAGGAAAGCCAAGCTTCTCTAGCTAAGGTGTAGAAGGCTTGTGCGATTTCAGCTGAACTTGAAGCAATCAGAAGGAGTCAAGCACATGTGTAGAGTTTTACTGGTGCATGCACCCTTAGGGGCTCATTTCTTATTGGAAACGCTACCATAGCATTTTTTTCTTTCTGTTTTTAATGTTGTATGCCTTAATAACATGGTTAGAATATAGAAGTACTTCTGAAAATTTAGGAAATGTTGTTCAATGAAGGCACATCTAAGAAATGTGGGGTCCCTGACGTAATTCCTAATGCATTTTCGTACATTATTCCCAGTGGGCTCCTCAGCATTGCTATTATTTTTCAGTGTTCTCTCACAACAGGTATTGTTGCCTTCATCTTGAAAGCAAACGAAAGTGCTCCCCCTTTTTAAATCTGGTAAAAACATGCTTTTGTAACTATATAAAGATCTTCTTTACACCTTAGTCTAGTAAAATGTTAGAATACATAGTTTACAAGCATATTGTTGAATTCGTTTGATCACATAATGCCTATCTAAGTTTTAACAGGTACGTTCCATTTGCCTGCACCATCTGAACCAGTTCACGAGGTGCTGCACCCTGCCATTCGTTTCAGCGGTGAAGCAATGGCGACCGCTGAACCACGCCGTTCGTTTCAAAAGGCGCAGGGCTGGTTCACGATTTTGCTGCACCCACTCCATTGTCGGTGCCGCCTTGGTGCAGGCGTACAGGCGCGCGGCAGCATCGCAGCAGACCACACAGCACACGGGCATGAGCGCCATTAAAACCCCGCTTATGCACATCTGATGTATCTATGCAAATGTGGTGTGTGTATTTATGTCCAAGAATTCGATCATATCTGCAGTTCAGGACCTCTCAAACTTACGCATCTTGTACACATTATTCGGACATAACGCCTGCACCGCCTCTGCACCTTGGCATTTGTTTCGAGCGTCGCGCTGTGCCTGCACCACAATTTCTGAACTTTGCGTGAACCGCTGTGAACTGGTTCACAGTGGTGCAGGCAAATCGAACAGACCTAACATGGCATTTTGCATGGATTTAGTACCATCTTGCCGTTTATGGAATTCACTCATGGCCTCACTTGTGCTTTTGACATTAGAATCCAGTTAGATGCCATCTTTGTTATTTTTGTTCCGTTATTTGTTCTAACTGCTGAACAAGCTGAGCATTATCCTTAAAACTCTATATTTCTTGACTGCATTTCTAACTTTCTCTTAAATTGTTTGCAGTTTGTTAGTTTCAATTCGTTTGATTCTGCCATACCAGGAGCCATCAGGTGTCTGTGCTTGCCAACTTACTATTTTTACTTTACATAAGTGACCTTCCCAGTAACACAGAAAGTAGCGTTTGATTGTATGCTGGCGATTGTTTTCTATATCACGAAATTAATTCTGCTTATGACTGTCAATGCCAGAATTATTCATTTTCCCAATTTTGTGCCTTGTGTGAGGCTTGGCAGGCAGTGAATGATTTCAACAAAATTGTGATAAAGTCCTTCGTAAAACATACATCACCAATTATTTTTATCTATTCAAATAACAGGCTAACTTTAGACAGGATTTTTCAATACAAGTGCTTAGGCTTCATCTTGCCTTATCATTTATCCTTGTCAAAGCATGTTGATATTATTTGTGTTAAAGCTTTTCATAAACTACTATAGCTGCAGCGAATGCTAAAATCATCTACCAACAATGTTAAACTTCTCATATAAATTGGGCTAATTTGACCTTTTCGAGAATATGGTGGAGTTGTATATGGAATGTGCACAAGCTACCAACATTAACAAACTGGAAGCCGTCCAGAAGAATGCCATTTGCCTTGTTTACAGACAGCTCGACCGTTACTTTCCCCATCCAGTCACATTTTCCTTGAATCATCAATGTCTGTTAAACTTGCACTATCGGGGTTTGAAAGCCGGTCTTGTTTGTTATGGGCTTCACTAGCTTTGAAAGCTTAAATGAAAGCTATGTTTAGACCAATACAAGAAAAGAGATAAATGTTGAGGCTGTGTTTGTCACCTTTTATTTGTTTGCTTTGCATGAAATATTTATAATTGCATTGCAAGGCCAACTAGTTTGAAAGTGAGCGCTTATTAAAGATGCCATGGGGGGCTGCGAAGAAAGGTTTTAAAAATTGTAGTGCCATTTGACTGAGAATTTGTGCTGTCAAATCGAGAAAGACAAAAGAGAGTTTTATGTGTAAAACTGTCTTTCTCAACATAATTAAAAAATTGAATTCAGATTGCAAATTAATTGCATCATAATTATTGTATACAAGAAAGTCTTCATTGCAGACCTTCCTGCACATATTTACTGTTGTGACATAAGCCATCACAATTGGTCCGTTCGATTCACCTGCACCACTATGAACCGATTCACAGCGGGGCACAAGAAGTTATAAAAATTGTGCAGCTCAATTAATTTCATCGGTACAGGCACAACGCGACACTCTAAACAAATGCCGAGGTGTAGACACAATGCAGTCATTATGTTTTGTCCGCCTGAAGAGTGCCATTCATGTCATTTTGAGAGGTCCTAAACTGCAGGTATGGTCGGCTACTGAGGCGTAAGCACACCTCGCGTTGCTTAGGTACAGCAGACATGTGTAAGCATGGTTGCAGTGGTGCTTACCTCCGTGTGCTTTATTGTCTGCTGCTTTGCACCAGCACGCCTGCACTATGTTTTGCCACCGTCTGTAGGGAACGTGCAGAAAAATTGTGAAGCAGCCCTGCACCTTTTGTGATTCTTTTGAAATTAATGGCATGGTTCATAGGGGCACCATTACTGCACCTCGTGAACTGGTTCAGATGGTGCGAATCGAACAGACCTAGTGTCATGGCTACTTGGGACAATGCATGCACATTGGATACAAAGTTTGGGCTATTGCACAGCAGCAAATATGGATTGTGACCTGTGACACCATTATGTAACACATTTTAATTATACTTCAAGAATATGTAATCACTATTAAAGCACAAAAAGAAATGTATAAGATACACATCGCCCTTCTAGTCATCTTAAATGGCCACTCAATTTGTTCCATGTTCAGCATTGTTTACCAGCGACCACAAGTGCAAATGCAAATACACAGTGCAAATGCAGCATTGTGTTTATACCAGATTAAGTGAGCATTAAGACGTTGCTTAGTGAAAACATCCCTTAACACTTCTTGCC
Organism: Dermacentor silvarum; assembly: GCF_013339745.2. Lineage (NCBI taxonomy): Eukaryota > Metazoa > Arthropoda > Arachnida > Ixodida > Ixodidae > Dermacentor > Dermacentor silvarum. The sequence continues at coordinate 70,904,031 of NC_051156.1, forward strand.
TGCAATGTGGTCAGTGTGGGTGCAGGCCTATCTTCGAAAAAACAGAGTCTGCACTGGAGTAAGCGTGTAGGCATGCATGGCACTCCATTGAAGCGTACCTTATAAAAAATAATGCGGACATGAGGATCAGTAGAATGTCAATCATGATTAATAGCCTTCATTTCATTTGCTTGATTTTTTTCACATTGCTTGATGTGTGCGTATTGTTCTCGTATATATAATTGAATAAAAAATTCCGTTGCAAGTCAGTGCACATTTTGTGTTTTCACTGGCCTTCATACTTTGTGCACTGTTTCTAGTCCTTCAAAAATGCAACAACTCGCCCCGCTCTCAATTCTCCTAGCCTCAGTATGGAAGTTTAAACTCACGCAATAGAGAAAAAACACAATGAAGCGTATCATTGGATACAGGGCCATTGCGCTATCTACGAAAATGACTGTGCAGATAAGGCCGCCCGATCTGCTCATGATGGTCTCCACTCTGCTATTATACCTCTATCCAGAACTGACGCAGCTGCAAGGCTTCGTTCACACGCACGTGAACTTGCACTTGCACAGTGGAATTCGACAGAATTTACCAACGCTCGCCTCCACAGCTTGGATCAGAATCTACTGCTCCATCTTCTATCAGGAATATCTGGAGCTGAGGAGACGCTTCTGTGCCACTTGTGGCTTGGCAGGGCCTTCACGAATGCTTACTCATTTCGGATCGGAATGGCCAACAGCACTACATGCGATAACTGTAGCTGCGAGGAAGCGATCGCCCACTTTCCCTGTGAGTGTCCTCGCTTCAGTGCGGCCAGGAAAGAACTTTCAAGAGCCTTAGACCTGACAAACACCCTTTGTTGGAGGAAAGGATCCTGAGACTCTGGCCGAGACCGTCCTCAGCACAGAAGGCTTTGAAAGCATTGTTGTGCTTCTTACGGCCTTAGAGACAGACTTTAAGCAGTGCCATATTCTTTCATTTTTTTTGCTTTTCTTCCCCCCCCCCTTTATTTGTAACATCTCTTTTTTATTATCTCATATTCTCCTTACCCCCTTTCCCCAGCACAGGGTAGACAGCCTGTCTGAGAACTGGCTAACCTACCTGTCTTTCCACCTATTCTTCCTTCCTTAAAGTCATTTGTTAAAATGAGAATTCAATAAACATGAAAACTGTTTGTATTACAATAACAACGCTTTTACTGTTTGAAGCATGCAGTTTACACCTGTTGGCACAGGAAGATTTGAAAGAGATGCACAGAGTGTTACAGTGTACATTGCAACGTTGAACGGTCCTGTCACACCCATGAATACTGCAATATCATCATAGGCATGTAGGGGTCTTGCACTGCAAGTCAGAGACATCTTCTCCAAAGCTTTCTTATTCTATTAACTGTCAGCCTCTTGCATTCATAACATGGTTATAAATTTCTTACCTGATTTCCCATCTAAGTTCCTGCATTTCATTCTGCTGTTTATACCGAATTTTTAAGCTCCTTTCTTTGAATGAAAAGTGTTCCATTCATTTTCTCTCAAGGTGTTTTCTAATGTGCCAAGATTAAAGATTCTGCCTTATCAAAGCTGATCTAATGGCAAAAATATTCTGAGCCATAAAGGGTGCTCATTGAGACATGAGGCACCATGTCCCACGAAACATCAATCAGTTTTATTTTTAAATAAAAGCTCATCAGTTCTTGCTTGCCAAGCTACATCTTTACACCACTAAGCACCACATGATCTTCCAGAAAAGAAGGTTCCACAACTATTTAAATACACACATTAAAAATTTTTTTCTCAAGACCTATGTTTTTTTCAGTACGTTGCAAAATGCAAAGTAGGTAACGTGCAGCTTTAGTGCATCTGCTGTTGACAGAGCTGAGCTGACATGAAGGTGAAAAGACATACGTACCTACACATATCAACACAATGTAAAGATATGGCTTTTTAAAGACATGTTGCACTGGAAAGGTGAATTAAAGGTCGGCAGGATTCTCTGGTAATGTGGAACACACAATACAGCTAGGATACAATGCAGATTACTTTGCATTTACTAGTATGCTTTTTTGGTGTTTCGTGGCATAAAATAAAGCTGCAGCATAAGTCTGCATGCCCTAGTGTCATTTGTATAATATCATCAAAACTGATTTAATTACAATTCAGTGTTCCACCAAAGGCACCATCAGCCAGCTAAGCCATTCTTGTGAGATAAGGCTTCTCGGCTTGGTCTGTGCATATGTTAGCTTTGGAAATGTCCTTTCACACAAACTTGTTACAGGAACTGTGGTCAAGAAGGCAACAGAAATTTTTGGAAACTGATTTGTCCACCCCAGTATTTTTTATGGTGCTGGCTTTCTTGATGCTAGTTTGAGACTTAAGAAGTTACATCTCAGCGTGCAAGCTGTCAAATTACAAATATTTCAGAGGAGCTAGACAGAAACAGCCATTTCATTATTCCCCACATAAAGGTCCAAAAGGCTCTACATGAAAACTATGAGATAAAATTGTGTAAATCCCATGCAGTGTGGGAATTGATGTTATGCAAGGTGCTTTGCAGGCTACTTTGCAGGCTATGCAAAGGTGGAGCATTGCTGTCGGGTGTTTCGAAATCAACACTCGTGTGAAACTTGCTTTTGAATCGATGTTCATACGGAGGCGACCAACAACCGGTGGGTGTGCTGCTGCTGGGACACCCGGATCTTTTCATGTGAACCACCTGGTTTTAGCGCATATAGTGTGAGATTTGGATGACAATGCAACGACCACAATGGCATCACCAACACAACCACATGTCTAGTGGCATAAGCTAGGTAATATAAAACTTGGGCCACTGGTTTGGCATAAAAACATGACAAGAGTAACAACCCACATTATTCAAATCTTTTAATACTAACTAGAACAAAAAAATTTAATGCTTTGTTGCACCTATAAAACGACGTAAGAAATCAGGTACTAACATAAGCATGCAAATATACGCAATAAAAAGCACATCGCAGCATAAGCAAAATTGTGTAAAAAATCACGTACTAACATAAGCATGCAAATATACACAATAAAAAGCACATCGCAGCATAAGCAAAATTGTATTACTTATGCAATCATATTTTATTGCGGAAGCCATGAAAGCAGAAATGCCTGATAACACTTTGTTAAAGCTGAAGCAGATGTCTCGTTTAGTTCATTTCCTTCTTGGTGGAGTTTAATTTGCTGGTCATTGACGCTTGTACATATTCACATATAATTCCTGCCAGTCACAGCAAAAGCTGATGTCATTATGATTATGGCATGCAGTTTTTCAGCTCCAAGTCTTGCTGCTCTTTTTTTGGCATAGCTTCCTTAAGTTGCAGCAATAATATAAAGTTAATACGTTCTGGGCCAATGTGTAGACATTTATGAACTCTTGCACGTCATCTATATGTTTAGTTCTCCCCTTTCTGCCCAGAATGATGCAGTTGATTTGATTTCCAAGGTTGCTTTTACATTGCTTGGAATTAAGCTTGGAAGGCAGCATTCTTTGCTCTTTTTTTGTCCTTCCCTGATTAGGCAACAAGTGAGAATACTGCTTCAGGTGGCGCAATGTTTGCTTTATTTTGTTCTCCAAAGTAATAGCAGTTGCTGGTGCTACGAACTTAGCAAGAACCTGGTCCAGATGCCAGCAGTCCTTTCTTCGCCCTTTCTTCACCTTGGTCACAGATGTTTGGCAAAGCCAATAATTGGCAGAGAATTTGCAGCTCATGCACCAGCTTCAATGCATGCAGTTTTACAATGCTTGCAGCAGTTTGCCGAGGTAACGTATTCCAATACCAACAAAACTTGTGTGTCCATATCAGCATCACTCCTTTCTCTGGCGTTTGGTCGGATGAAGTTCTGCAAGAGAATAATCTGCCTAATCATTGCTCGGATAGAAGACAGAGGGTGTCTATAAGTGTCTTTTTCAGATTGATTTATTTTAGAGTCGTTAGAGCACGTATAGCTTTCTTGGTTGATATGGCCATGCACCCAGGATCTTAGCCTCTGTAAAAGGTCAACTTCTGGTACACTCCAGAAGGGCTGACACTGGACGTCAGAGTGGGTGCACTGCCAGAGGAGCTGCTGGATGGTCTTTTCGAGTTTACAGTGGTCACATTTAATAAAGAAGGACTGTGAATTTGTGAAGGCTACACCGAGTCGTAGGTGGCACAGCAGTGTATTGTAACACCAGGAGAGGTTTGACATCGTAATCGCAGCTGCAGTGATAGATCAAGCCTGCACAAATGATGGTTGAATACTCTGGAGTCTTCCAAAGAGCCAGCATGATGTCATTAGAAATTCATTGAAGTTCTCTGACTGTGTCCATTCTAGAAAGCGGGATCGTGTGGGATGATATGGCAGCTTCATCAGTAAGATGCTTGCCAAAAACGCTGCAATGACCAGGCATCCACTGGATAATAACATCACATCCTTTTCCAATTATTGTGATCCTAGATTTCTTGTTTGTTTGAAATAAACTGTTCATAATTCCCATGGTGCAGTGTCACCTTGCAGGCTTTCAACAGCCGTTTTGGAATTACTGAACTCTGTCCATTTACCTGGGGGGTTTCCGTTCAATATATGCAATAGTGGCATGAAGAGCGGGATGTTCCGACGTTGTAAACGTGGTCATATACAACATTTGGAATTTAGCTTTGATCGAGCCACAACAATGACAGTGACCGTTAAATCAGTCGACGCGACCAAACCATCCATGTAAATGTGAACGAGAGGTTTGCATACACTTTGTGTAAAACGGGTAGAGTAAGCTCCATTAAAACTGTTGATGACAGCTGGGCCTGATGACATCTGAGGCTTTTGCATACACCACGGAAGGGAGATGGTGATCTTGCAGCAGGTGCAAACATCTTTTTGAAGGGACGGCTGGGGAGTAACAATGGTTCTTGAAAATGTAGCCTGAGAGCTCTTCACTTGCAAGCAAATGATATGGTGGACAAGCGAGATGGTAGAATGTCGAATATGTCCTCTAAGCACTTTAGTATACATAGCTACGTAGGGTCGCGATTAGGT